>NW_007727784.1:311019-312887 GCF_000696425.1 Galeopterus variegatus
ATTCTTACACAGAAGTGTCGAAAAGAAAAACAAAGATAACGACTTTGCAATGTTTTTTCTCTATTTCCCCCTGGATGTCACGTGTGTATGTGTGTGTCTGTGTGTGTGTGTGTCTGTGTGTGTATTTATGAGCTCTGGTTGGGGGGGACCGAGGGGTCCAGAGCCCTGCACACTTAGTGTTCTCCACAACCCACCCAGTCCACTAAAACCACTCTTAGGAAGGTGACCAATGGCCCTCATGTCACCAAATCCAGTGGCCACTTCTCAGCACCCCCCTTTCTCTCTCTGCCAATGGCACTGGCCATAGCTCCTCAATTCCTCTTCCTTGAAAACTTCTGTCTTAGTTTTTAGGATGCTGCTTTCTCAATCCTGCTTTCTTGCACCTCGCTCCTTCTCAGCCTCCCTTACTGGGTTCTCGCCTTCTCCTCTACCATTAAATGCTGGTGTGCCCATGGCCCTGACCTCCTCTGTGTACACTCATCCCCTCCTGAAGCTCATCCAATGTCCTGACTTTAAACACCGCCTCTATGTGATGACTCACTAATTTGTCCCTGCAGCCCAGACCACTTGACTGTAGCCTCATAAACCAAAGGCCTTACACCACATCTCCACTAGCGATTGAACTTGACACGTTCAAAACCAAACTCCATTCCTCTCCTCCCAAACCTGCTCCTCCCCGCACAATTCCACATCTCCGTAAATGGCAATCAATTCTCCTAGCTTCCCAGGCCATAAGTCTTGCCTCCTGTTTCTCTCACCCACATTTAATCTATCAGCAAATCCCATCAGTGTTACTCCACGAATTTGATCATCTCTTCTTCACAGTTCTCACCCTGGCCCAGGTCACCTCTAGCTCTGATCTGGATTTTGCAAGTTCCTTAGCAAATCTCCCTAATTCTCCCTTGACAATCTACATCCTATTCTCTATGCTTTAAAATGGAAATCAGATCTTGTTGTTCCTTTTCTTCAAACACTCTGGTGACTTCCAACAGTCTGACCAGGGTTCGTGAGCTCTCCATGGCCACATGTACTGTCAACTCTCTCACTTTACTTCCTGCCACCTACACCCGATGCCACCCTAGCACTAGCAGCCTCCTTCCCGGTTACTTAAATATGCCAAGTTCACTCCTGTGGCAGGGTATCTGCCCAGACTGTTTCTTCTTCCTGGAGAGCCCCACCCCACATGTCTACAGGCTCTCCCTCACCTTCTTCAGGTCCCTCATTGTGAGTCACCTCCTCATTGTGAGTCCTTCCCCAGCCACCCCATTTAACACAGCCCCATCTCCCTGTGCCCTTACCCCACTTATTTTCCTTTGTAGCACTTACCATCACCTGGCATGGACTCCATGTCATCTCTTGGTCTCCCTTAGTAGAAAGTAAACTCAGCAAGAGCAGGTGCTTTGTCTTTATCCCCTGCTCTATCCCTGGTGCTTAAAACAATGCCTGGCACATAGTTGGGTCTTAATGGATAATGAATGAATAAATCCTGTGAAAGGGCCCATAAAATACTTCCAGGAAACCCCAAACCCCCAAATCCCATTCTTCCCTTTTACAGATCAGAACCTGAGGCCCAAAGAGAGAAGCAACTTGTTCAAGGTCACTCAGCAGTGAAAAGCAGGGTGAGGCCCAGATTCTGGATCCCCCATTTCCCAATCCTGTTCTCTCTCCATATGTGCCCCAGTGATAACAGAAGGAGTGATGTCAGCTTCTGCCTATCAGGTGACATTCTAAAGGCCATGCTTTAAAAGGTTTTCCCAGCATTTATCGTTCAGCGTCTTTTGGATTTTAGCAATCCTAACTGGGGTGAGATGGTATCTCAGTGTGGTTTTGATTTGCATTTCCCGGATGCTGAGTGATGTTGAGCATTT
>NW_007727784.1:314204-330772 GCF_000696425.1 Galeopterus variegatus
ACACACACACACACACTCTCACACACACAAAAAAACAAACAAACAACAACAACAACAACAACAAAAAACCGGGGGGGGGAGAGGAAGATATATAAACCACAATTTTTTTTTTTGAAGTTCTTACAACAAGAAAATGGAGGGGACACACCTGGGGGGGAGGGGGGAGAGGGAGGAGGGAGGGAGGTTTCGGTGATGGGACACAATAATCAACTACATTGTATATTGACAAAACAAAAATAATAAAAAAAAAAGAAAAAAAGAAAATAAATAAAAGGTTTTCCCAATCAACTGAAGGCAGAGAGTCCAGCCAGGAGACTGAAGCTGTGACACCACCAGGGGGACATGCTAAGGCCCCCCCACCCCCACCCTGTGACTAGGAAGTCAAAAAGAAGAGCAAAGCCTGGGAGACTGTGAAAGAAGCTTGTTGAATAACTGAACGTGATGATTAAAGAACAAACAGAGAGAGAAAAAAAATCAAAGTGATTTTAAGGAGGGAAAGCCCATGTTTAATTTTGTGTCTTCCACGCCAGTACTTAGCATATAGTGAATACACCACAAATATTCATTGCTGGTCACAGTAATGAGGAAGATCAGAATGATCACAATTCATGGGTGTTCTAATGAACCCGGCTCTGTAAGTGGAATGGGCAAGAACACACATTTGGGGTCAGATGAACCTGGGTCAAACCTCATCTCTTTCTTACCAGCCAGGTGATCCTGGGCAAAAAACTATTTCATTGAAACCTCAATTTTCTCATCTCTCCACTTGGGTAATATATATAAGTGCAGGGAGAGGGGCTAAATACAATTGTGTGCACAATGTACTTAACTAGCTGAATGCTTGCACATGTGAGGCCCTCAATAAATGCTCACCTTTGCTTACTATCTCACTGGCTTCTGCCTTCTCTTGAAATCCATGGACCCTCATTTCTGGGTCTGCAATGCTGAATTTCTGCCTCCTCTCCCCTCCCCTCTTCTTAAGGGGATTGAGAGAGAAGAAAAAGAGGGCTCCTATCCCTTAATCTCCTTCCCACCTCTGAACTTGGGATGGATTTTGTGCCCTCCATCCGCTTGCTGGCAGATTTCTCTTGAGGGCTCAGGCATCAGGACAAATGTTTGAATCACATCAGCTCTGCTGAGCAGTCACAAGAGTAACTCGGGAGCCCAGCTGTGAATTCTGCACCCAGAGTGGACCTGCTAGGAGCTGCCAAGTACCTCTAACTCTGTTTCTATCTCACCTTTGGCAATGGTATTGATTCCAGAGAAATAACAGCTTGAGCCTCGTCCCTGAGCTCAGAGGAGGGGGGAAGGCCTTGGTGTTTCCATTTGGGAACAAGAGAAAAGCTGTTTGTGTCTTGTGCTTGCTCACAGGAGCAGCCCACATTTGCCCTTCACACAATCCATGCTTTCCCCATCTGAGGCCTGCCAGCTCTGGAGGGTAAGTCTCCAAGACTAAAGGAAAGCGGGGGCTGGAAGAATTTTGGAGGGAGTCCAATACTGCCTGGCCAAGCCAACCCAAATAATTTAATTCAAGCAAGCAAAATTTTCCTGGACCTGAGCTGGCTGTCTAGACAGTCATAACTGCATACAGGTAGCTCTATGACCTTGCACTTCATTTGGCCCATGTTGAACTTCTCGAGAAGCACATGTCAGTGAGCGTCTTGGTTTGGTTTCCCCCAGAAATGGACCCAGAATGAAGGATTTCAGTGCAGTTAATTTATTTAGGAGGTAATCCTGGAGTAGGGAAATGGGCGAGTGGGAGAGAGAAGAGAAAGAAGGGAGTAAAGGGTGTGGGGTTCAGTTAGTTGTCACTGTGGGTGACTGTCAAGTTCATTGTAGAAATGCCCCCAAATCACAACCTAACAAGAGGGCATGGAAGTGAGGGCGTTCACCCACCAACTCTCCTCTGTCATCAGTTGAGGGCATGTTCAGCCTGACGGATGTGCAGCCAAAGTTTGCATCTTCTCAGGCAGAGAGTCGCAGGTGTGCACAGTAAACACCTTCAGCAGGTGGAGGAGAGAGTCCCAAATACGTGGGCCAGGCCCTGCCAATGCCTGCAGCCAGTGAGTCAAAATGCAAAGCACCTAAACCTGAAGCCTGGACCATTCAGACCCAATCCTAGATTGCTGAATGATAGTCATCGAGATGTAGAAGTTAGGGACCTTGTTAGGTAATTGTCCCTCCGCCAGGAGTCCCTTCTAAATACTACTACATTTGTGGATGCTTACTGTGTGTCAGGCACTCAAATTATCTCATTTCATCCTTATAACAATCCTAGGGGGTGAGAACTATTAATATTATCACTCATGTTGCATGGATGAAGTAACTGAAGCTCTTCAGTCCAGGAACGTGCCCCAAATCACAAAATCAGTAAGGAAGGAAGCGATTTGGATCCAGGCTGTCTGACTCCAGAGCTCATATCCTGACCCTCTCTCTGTGCCTTCCTGCTGATGTCCCCCCACAGCCCATGTCAGGGATCCCTCTGCCAGGGTGGCTCGTTCGCAGTCAGAACTGTTAGTTTACAAGCCCGCTGGTCCTCATGCTGAGAAGCACTTTGCTCAGTCGCCCCTGTTCCTTTTAGACTGAACTTTGGAGGGCAGATGGAGGGACAGTGGCATTTGCCGGGCTGCTGCGGTGCACTTTCCCATGCCTGCTCTTCTGTAGAGCTCAGAGCAGCCCTGTAAGTTTGGGATCTGGGTCCCCATGTTCCAGGTAAAGAACCCGAGTGAGGTGCAGAGAGATGGAGTGACCCGCCTGTGCTCCCACACAGGGAGATGAAGGCGTGAAAATTCACATCCAGGCTCTCTTGTTCCTGACCCTCCTCTCCCGCCTCCCTGGGTGGAAGGAGCCATTCTCTCACTTCTGGTCCACACACAGGTTCTACCAAAGCACTTAAGATATTTTATTGCACATCATTGGTTTATAAATACATGTTCCCCCTCTGATGACCTTTGAAAATCCAGTTTAAATAAAAATGTTGTTGAGCAAATGTTTCAAAATAATAAAGGAATAAGTGTGACCTAGGTTTGAATTCCGGTACTGCCACTTTTCTTTTGAGGGCTTTGGACTCAGAGAAGCCCGGATTCACCTGCTCTAGAATGTGCCTTTCCACCAGGTGGTCTGGAGCCCCAGGATGGTCCTTGCCCACCAGGAGGCCCCCACACTGTCCCCGTGGCTCCCACCCTCCTGCTGCTCCTGTCAATCACCTCTCGCCCCTCCCCCTACCACCTTCGAAGCTTACCTTGCCTTCTGTCTCAGTCCCTCAAGGTCAAGCACAGTGACTAAAGCTTCTCCTAGGATAAATCTAACCCCTAAGGTGTTTATGGCCACCAAGAGCTTAACACACATTTACCGTGGGAATTTATATTTTAACAGGGAATTGCTAAACACCCAATTTATTATTCATTCGAATAATAAATATAATAACTAATAATTACTTAGTTGCTACTATATGACAGACATTCTGTTAAGAGTTTTTACAAGTTTAAACCTCACATGAATTCTATGAAGAATTCTATGAAGAACAGACTCCCAAGCTTTCATCAAACATCTTCCCACCAGCCTCTCACTGGTGTCTGAAATCTCCTAATCTGATGGTTCCTCAATCAACGAATCGCTGTCCCAGGGCCTGGCCCACAGTAGGTGTTGGTGTTCCCCAGAAGCAGACTCTGAGGCAAGGACGAGAGTGAATGTGGCTCACTTAGGAGGTGCAGGAAACACTGGGAGGGGCTGGGAGGTGTACAGGGAAGAGAAGGCAGCCTGTAAGCGCATGTGTCATCAGACTAGCTGACGCTGTGGGCCACTGGAGCTCAATCCCATAGGGACACTGGGAAATGGTGCAGAAACACACCACAGCTTGTCTCATCCCAGGAGTGATGGAGCCAAGACATTTATAAGGAAACTCTCATTAGTCACTGGGAGGTGGGGGACTGCTCCCAGGGAGTACCAGTTCCTCACCACTTCGCCTGGAATTGGGTGTGGGCAGAGTGGCTTTGGAGAAATCCCTCCAGTAAAGAGATACAGATACTGGCAGAAGAAGTTGTCTGGAGTACACCCAAGTGGTAAGGCCCCAAGGATATGGACAGATGTCACTAGCACCTGCTACGATGTTTTCTAAATATTTGTTGAATGAATAAATGAGATGATGGTGCTGATAGGAGCCAAAGATACCCTGATTTTCATTGGCTTGGTATGACCATTAGGCTTTCTTACAATCTTAGTGACTTTCTGTTCTTCAGGACAGCTCTACCACCGCACAACCAGAGTGTCTTCTCTTGTCAGAAGCAAGAGGAAGATGTTTCACAAGAGTCCCAAATAGAGGGACAGAGTTCTGGTTTCAAATTGTTCAGCCCCCATGATCCATTTCCTGTCATTCCCTTGAAGCTTTCATCACAGAATGAATGCTGCGGCCTCTACGGTAGCTATCAGGAGCACAAAAAGACCTGAGAGTGCACACGTCACCAGTTTTTCGTGCTTCCTCACTGGGGAACTCAGCTACAGCTCTGATCTTAGCAACACAAGCCCAGTGGAAACCATGTGCAGGGCATGTTTGGATTAAATTCTCTGTTGATTTCTCTTGACTTAGAGGTTAAAACCCAGCCGATGCAAATCTTTCCCTCTACCCAACCAATTTCCCTCTTGAATAAGTGTTCAGTATTTTGTCAAACTATAAACTATAATTTTTGTTATTTTTAGCCTCATAAAAACGATCTTTTAGAAAAAAATCCCTCCGCAGGATTGGAGGGTAGTTTTTCTGTTTTCATTTCACCAATTATTTCACATTTCTAAGTTAATGTAGCTCCAGGTCCTGAGAATCACGTGATCTCATTGCTCTTAAACACAGGTTTCTCGTATTAGTTTTTTCATGACATGTCAAACCAAAAAACAGAGTTTCAGATCCACAAGCAACATGTGACAGTGGCTCTAGGGTCAAGGACAAGAAACAATCGTGATATAATCCTCTGGAAAAACCCACCTGCCCAAGGAGGAAGTTTCTCCTCTTCTTTCTTTTCCTTTCCTCCCCTTCCTCCTCCACCTCCTTCCTCTTTCTCTTCTTTCTTTGGTTTCCAAGTGGAACATTTTTCACGTGAAAGACCTAATAGGCCCTGCAGTCCAACATCATGGCTCAGAAAGAATTGGGAAGTTGCTCAGAACAGGAGCCCAAGAAGACATCTGCAGCTTTGAGAAAGCAAGGGCAAGTTTGGGTGCTCCTGACAGGGGTTGGCCACCAGGGGCAAAGAATGGCTCTATCAACTGCCAACTAACACTGCCACCTGCCACTTTGAGGTCCTCGTGCTAGGCAACCAAGAAGCAAAGGAGGAGATTACTGCAGTGGTTGGGGTGGTTGATCCTATCAAGGGGAAACCAAGGGCAGGGAGGAGTGTTCTGGAATGCAGGCAGTCTTTGGCACATCTCTTAGTAATACCATATCCTATGATAAAAATTAATGGAAAACTACAACCCAATGAAGGCAAAACTACTAGTAGAGTTAGGGTTTGGATCCTTTCACCACAGACAAGGAGCTTTGACCAGCTGAGGGGCTCTCTAAGGGCAAAAAATATAAGAAATGATAATGGAAAGAAAGCATGACAAATACCAGCCATGATAATATGACCAGTTGCAGAAATGATGACTATAATAGTTATGAGCATTTGTTCACATTATCTTTTAATCCTATTTTTCCACAAACTTTTTTTTTATTGGTTATGCATATTCATGGGGTACAAAGCCTACCATCACCACTTGTGCCCAAGATGTGATGGCCAGATCAATACTATCAGCATGCCCACTACCACAAATTGTGATTATTCTCCATGTCCCCCACCCAATTAATCCCTGACCTCCCTTCCTCTTCCCCGTCCCCTACCCAACCCTGCAGACCTAGGTATGCTCTCTCCCTCTGCAAGTCCAATGCACCACTGTGGTCTTTCTTTCCTTCCTTCTTTCTCTCTTAGCTCCCAGTTATGAGTGAGGACATGGTATTTTTCCCTCTGTGCCTGGCTTATTTCACTCAACATAATTTTCTTTTTGAAGTACGCTTGCGTGTGTATATTTTTCCCCTCTCCTATTCTTTTACTGTGTAATGAAAATAAAAATAGTAGGGCTTATATGCTTGCATTTAAGCTATAGGATACTAGAAGGGGTGTCATTCAGCAAGTGGTAAAAGTGAATATAACCCGCAGATGAATACAGTGACATAGTGTCCACTGTCTTGGAGAGGACTATGCTGTTTTGATTTTCAAGCAGGATAGTTGCATTGCATTATGTCAAGTGAAAGCAGAGTTAGACAGAAAAAAAAAGATGTACCAAGTTGATAAGTGTTGCACTGCTCTGAATAGTTCCATTGTCAACTTGGTTAAGCTAAAAACTTTCACAGAATTCCCTTCTCTTCCTTTCCCTAATCTGCATAGTTCCACATTAGAGTTGGACAAAAGAGGAACTTGTTCAGTAATTTGAAGGTGGAGGTAAAGCAGTGGCCATTACTCTCAGCATGTTGTCATCATGTTCAGATACGGTGCTGGACAGATGCAGAGGTCCTCAGTGGGTCCTGGCTTTTCCTGGCTTGTCCTTACTCTTCTCTGTTCTGAACCCAGTTTGTATTCTTGATTGCTGACCTGCTAACCAACCAAATTCTCAGCTATGACCCAGAGATTCAGTAGCTACATGGGGTATCAACTTGCCCTAGACCTTTAGAAGAGCTCCCTCTTTGCTGTCCACTGCAGAGGCTGGATGCACTTGGCTTCTCAGAGCTCCCTGCAAGAACCTCATGGTTCACCTGCACCTGTGCTTCAGGAGGCTACTAGTGGCTCTTTCTTTATTCCTATTATTCTTTATTTTATATCATCTATTTCCCAGTTTCTCTCACACTTGTGAGAGGTCTAATTCCCATAATATTCATGTGGTTCTACTTTCCTGATTGAACCCTGACTGATGCGACCTGTGGTCTGGATGGAGTTACAAAGATATTTCCACAAAACAATCATCTCCTGTTACAGAAGTGGTGAGGTTCCCAGGTTAGCAGTGCAAGACTAAAGGTGTTAGCTGTGGGAGGGCAGGACAGAGTGACGTTCAATCGGTGCTGAAATGGATAGATAGAAATAGACTGAATCTCTTAAGTCCTCCATTAACAAAAATATCAATCCTGCTAAACATTAATTATTTTCACTAAAGTTTTCCATTGCTGTTTATCTCCTACCTTCTCACTAGCATTTTCTGGTATATTAAAACCTGCCAGTCATGCCCAGCATATGCCAGGCAGAGACATGATTGGAGGTTAAGCTGTGGACTTGAGAGCCACACAGCCTAGATATGAACCCAAAAGAAAAGCAGAAGTGAAAGGAGCACAAAAGACCTGAGGTCCAGCTGGGTCTGAAGCCTGCAGCTCTCCCAGACTACCTCTGTCCCTTCTTCTCATGGCAGCCCTTCCAGCACTTGATGGTGGCGCTGAAGTTTCATCTTGGTTTAGTTTACAGATTTTAATGCTATTCCAGAGCTGAGATTCTCTTTCACTTCTAGCCACCTTTTACTTCTCTAGTAAAACTTACCAGACTTTCTTCTGGCATGTTCTACCCATCACTGTCAAAGAACATGAGCTCCACACCATAGCTATAAAAAGCCAACTTTCTTTGTAAATGATTTTATAGGTTTTCAGGCATTCCACTACTGTACTGATCACTTACTGTAAGTTTTCAGGATGTAAATGTTGTAATAGTGACGTTGAGAATGCATTTTGCTGCTCTGGCTTTTAACATAAGGAAATATAAAAAGAAATTCTGTGTTTAGCTGGAAATAGTCTTGAGCACTCAGCATATAAATTTAGTGCTGAGACTTAAATCAGTCTTGTAATTAATGTCATACTTGCAGGTGGATATGGAGGTCAAGGGCAATTGAATATTAGTAATGCTGAAGTAAAAGCCTACATTAAACTGTATCCCACTGATTGGTCCAGCTTCCTGGTATTACGCGCTCCACTTTTGGGAACGCTGGCTCATGGGACAGGCTCTCACCCTCTAGGGTGGCTTCTGATGCAAGTATATTGGAGGAGAGACAGAAGCAGACACATCCCAAGCACTTGTTCTTCCTTTGGGGTTCTCTGATTGCCAGCAACAGAAACAAACTTTGCCCAAAAAGGAAAAGAGGAATTTGGAGGAAGAAAAGGAAACAGTTCAGAGAACAGAGGTACAACTAATGCATAGCCTTTTCAGAGACTACTGTCTGCTCGATTGAACTGCAGCCAGCTTCAGGCCTGTGAGTCACTCTGCTCAGGATTCAGATCCAGGAGAAGAAATTGGCCCTGTTTAAGGTGTTTTGTTTTTTTTTCTTTAATTTAAAAATTTTAATTGACATATTGTATCATACATGCTTATGGGGTACAATCTAATGTTTTGATACATATACATGCTGTGTAATGATCTGGTCAGAGTAGTTAATGTGCATTTATCATTTCTTTGTGGCAAGAACATTCAAAAGCCTGTAGCTATTATATAATACACAAAACTTAACTGTTAACTGTAGTCCCTACTGTGCAATAGAACACCTGAACCAATTCCTCCTGTCTAACTGTAACTTTGTACCCATTGGCCAACCTCTCCCTGTTTTCACTTCCTCCTTCCACCCTCCCCTCCCCAGTATCACTTTTGTTTAATTCCATTTTCAAATACCTTGTTATTAGTAAATAGAAACGCTGCTGACTTTTGTATGTTCATTTTGTATCCTGACGCCTCACTGAATTTAGCTATTAGTTCTAACAGTGTTTTGGTGGAGTGTTTAGCGTTTTCTGTATGTAAGATCATGCCATCTGCAGATGGGCAGTTTGACTTTCTCCTTTCCAGGCTGGATGCTCTTTCTTTCTCTTGCCTAATTGCCCTGGCTTGGACTTTCAGTACTATGTTGAATGGAAGGCTCTGCTTAAGTTTCAGGCTACCCTTGGCCAGAGGCAAGTGAGGACTTGGTTGCCAGACCCTGAAGACTGTAGGCATTGGTAGAGGGATGGTTTCCCAAGGAGAAATCAGTATGTTCTTAACACATACTGAGGCTGTTGCATCATGAAAGGATGGGCCTTGTGGTCTCTTCCCACTTACACATTCTGTACAAGTAATTTGATGAGGGCAATCGATAGCGTGGCCCAGAACAAACACTGCATCTCATTGTTGTACATCCATCTCCTCTTCTACTCAGCATACCTGGTTTTTTTTTTTTTTTTTTATTTTCGATTATCCAGACCCAGATGGTATTTGTATTTCCAAGAGACCCAGCCTTTCAAAGTCTGACATATGCCACACTGAAGAAGTTATGGAAGGGAAGCCAAATGACATTGGGACAGATTTTCCAGACATCTCTCTATATCTAGATCTCAGTTACGGGGAATCTGAAAAGTCCCATTATCTAGGCAAAGAAATCACCCCAGGCAAGATTTCTCAAGATGCTTAATTTCTTACAACCACTCAAATCTCAATCCCAAATTCCTTCTCTCCAGTCAAATGCATCTTTTGGCCCATATCCGGGCTCCCACGTACGTAGCTCTTAATGTCTAGAATAGACTCCACAGTCGAACCAATGACTCAGTTGTCTGAGTCTCTTCAAATCCCCTGAGATTTACTTCCAGAAGCTTCCAGTAACACCCTTAGGATGCATGAATTTGTCTGAACATCCAGTTAAGTGTACGCCTGTGAGAGCATTTGTGCATAGATCCATTTATCTACATTCGTCCTGTCTCCCTTTTTAGTTAGAAGAGTCCTAAGGAGCAGGATCGTATCTGGTTTGTTCCTCTGCCTCTCCCCACGATGTCCAGCAGAGCACACGCTCAGTCAGCGTCGATAGCTAACTCACATGAGCAACGTGCTGGAAAGACAACACGTTAGGAGACAGAAAGCCAGGTTCTAGTCTCTGCTTACAGTTTGCTAGCTGAGTGACCATAGGCAAGCCGTCCAACCTCACCAAGCCTCCTTCCTCTCATCTTTGCAGTGGTGACCATAATTACTCCATATGTACAACACAGAGTTGTTAAAATGCTCAAATGAAAGAGGCGATATGAAAGTGGCTTATCATCTCAGCTATAGACATGCCACATTGTTATCAGGCCACCAGGCATGCTGGAGACGATCGGAATGAAACCCAGAGAAGTCCAGCCAACGCTGGCAGTGCTCCAGGTCTCCCTGTATGGTGCCTCCCGTTTATGCCTTTTGGGTAACGTTTAAACTATGAGGCCATGGAGCAGAAGCCTGTCCTTTTATATTGAGCACAGCAATAAGCACATTAAAAACAAGGACTGCTGAACTCCTGCAGCGCTGAAGTGCTTTGTCAGAGGACGTGGAGAAGTCAGGCTCTTCCTTTCTCAGCAGTATTTCTCTAAAGTCTCTTTTTCCATCTGTCCCCACCACCAAGACACTTGTTCACACTCGGCCTGTTTCCTGCCTGGATCCCAGCCACTGTCTCCTGCTTGACTTTCTGTCTCTTGCCTCCTGACCCCGCCTTAGCGCCAGACAGTCCACGATGCCGCTTCTTGGTTCAACGTGGAACAGCTTCTGGGTACCTGCCCCCACTGCCTTTTGTATGTGGGGAAATGGAGGTCTTCTTAAAAATTGTCTTTATATCAGTCCTTTGTTTCCTTCCATTCTTTCTTCCCCAATTTGGGATTTTTTTTTCATTCTTCCTAAAATTGCCTGCTGAAAACAAACGCCCCAAATGACTTCTTTACCTCCTGTTTTGTCTTGTTTTGTTTCTTTTTGTTATGTTGAACGTAAATCAATGTTCTCTGTCTCTGGAAACTAAAAGCCACATGTAACCAAAACTTCAGCACAGAAAAAATAATTTTGAAGTTTTGGCTGAAAGTCCTAGGAGATTAACACAAAAAGGAACTTCTATCTAAACCTCTGCTGGTGAACCCCGACATTAAGCAATGTACCCCCAGGGCTGATTGTTCTGATCTCTTGGTCAAAAACTATGCAGGAGTTTTGCCCCCAGCTTTTCTCCTCTTCAACCTGGACCAAAATTCCTTTCTTCCTGACCATCTGGTCTCCTCATTGAACTTGGCCAAGCACAGCTTGACAATTCTCCCCCACTGTGATGGCACAAAGGGAAAAGGAGACCTGAAACCAGCCTGACACAGTCTCAGACTTCCATTCCATGCTACTTAAGGTGAAATAAACCATCAAAGTGATATATTAGGGAACTACATGCAGCTAAGCCTTGTTCATTCAGAACTAAAGGCAGGAAAGAAATGGATTTAGAATAAATAGTTCTGGTGCTTTGGGGAGAAATGACTGGAAATTCTATACCACCGTGCCTGACTGGAACAGTAACAGCCAACAACATTTGCATAGTCCTTCAGGGTTAACAGAGTGCTTTTACAAATGGGAGGGCTTCAAAGAATAGCATCATAATAATTTATATTTGACTTGTTCTATTTTCAAAGCCCTTCTAGATTGGATACCTCAATCATTCTCTCCCAGGTTTAATGGACAAAGCAGGAATTTATTCAATCATTCATTCGTCTATTCAACCCGTGTTTATTGGATGCCTGTGGTGTGCCTGGCACTGTTCTAGGTCCTGTGGATATAAAGCGGTGAATAAAACAGATGAAGTCCCTCATCTCACTGAGCTTCTGTTCTAATAGGAGAAAAAGACAATAAGCAAATGAGAACCAATACAGAAATGTCAGATGGGATAAGGTGGAGGTAAAAGTAGCAAACAAAAATAAAGCCAGGAAAGGGGTACGGAGAGTCCTAGGGGAGGAGAGTACTGTTATCTGTAAGGTGGCCGCTGGTGAAGTGATATTTGAGCAGAGACCAAAGGAGCTGAGGGCAGAGATGAGCAGAGGCCTGAGGGCAGAGCCGAAGGAGGCCAGAGGGCCTGCACAGAGTGAGCGAGGCAGAGGGTGGAAGGAAAGAGGTCAGAGAGGTAACAGAGACAAGACATGCAAGCCTTGCCGGACACTGCAAAGGCTTTGGCTTCCAGCCTGAGTGCGTGAGGAGACTTTACACAGTTTCAAGCAGACTAACATGATCTAACTTACATTTTGAAAGGGTTACTCTGGCAGTATCCATTCCTTCCTTCTTGCATGACGATAGAAAGCCCAGACTTTTAGCTGGACTCATGGCATCACAGAATAAAGACTACACTTCCCAGCCTCTCCTGCAGGTAGGTAGAGCCATACGACATGAGGTAGGTACAGCCAATGAACCGTGAGTGGAAGCTTAGTGTGGTGCTTAAAAAATCATTCCTAAAAAATAGGAGGTTTGCACCTTTTGCTCTTTGTCTCCTCTTTTTTGTCTTTCTTCTTCTTTCTGGAATGCAGATGTAATGGTTGGAGCTCTAGCTGCTACACTGGACCATGAGGAGAAGGGCACCGCTCTGGCTGGGATAGTGGTGAGTCGGAGGAAGCTGAGGTCCCTGAGGACTCTGGAGCAGATGCGTACCAGCCTATGCAGGCTGCCTCCAGACATTTATCCTGTGTCTCTGTGGCAACTGAGCCCAGTCCTACGTGATGAAATCTGTCTACTAAGTGGAGAATAATCAATAAGGGGGGCAAGGGTGAAACATCTCTATTTCATGACTGAGAACTCTGAGGCCTGAAGATGTTAAATGAAGCACATTAGGATTGTGGATAAGAGCAGCGACTTTGCAGTCAGCAAACCAAGCTGTATCTAAATCCTGCCTCCCCCACTTCCTAACCTTGTCACCTTGGGCGAGTTTCTTAGCCTGTCTGTGATTTCCTTATCTGCAGAATAGGGATGGTAACAATACCCAGCTCAGACTACGACCGTGTTAAATAAAGTAAACTCCACGGAAAGACTTAACACAGTCAGCACAGAGTTGCAACTCCCACCTGCTGGTTCCTGTCCTCGCTTCTCTCCTTCTCTCTACCTTTCCCCACCCCCTGTATATGCCCAGGAAATGCCAGTCCTTCCAAGGTGAGTGACATCACACTCAGTTAAGAGGAAATACTTTTGTTAGGAAGGGAGACAGGGAGGGGGAGAGGGGAGAAAGAAAGAAGCCTTAGCCCATGAATGGACCCGCTGGACTTTCAAGTTCACAGAGACTTCAGTTCACAGAAGAAAAATGTCGGTAGTGACCCCCCGGGGTACTGAAAGATCTAAGGAGAGAAGGCTGGCAGTCCCCCTGCAGCCTGCTGTCTGGTGACTTTTCAGGGCTCCAAGCTGTTCCCTTGTGGGTTTTTCTTTTCTGTCTCCTTCTCTATCACCTCTTCTCTTTCCTGTTCCAAAATAAAAATAGAAAAAGTGAAAAGATTGGTCAATCTCCTGGTTTTCAGACTGCTTTTCCTTGGAATGACTGAATATCTTCTTGGCCTAGCGTGGAGAGGACTCGTGTGTGTGTGTGTGTGTGTGTGTGTGTGTGTGTGTGTGTGTGTGTGTGTGTGTGCGTGCTCACTTAGGGATTTTTGTTTTTGTTTTGGGGGTATTTTCGTGTTTGTTTTGTTTTGTTGTATCTGAGTACTGGGCTTTGGAACGCAAAGCAGCACATACATGTTTCCTTTTTGGTAGCAAATTCTCTTCCTAGTTATGTTTTGCTCAGGCTAATATCAAAATGAATCACCTTCCTCTGACAACAGTTAAGTGTAATAATAACAGGAAATGGCCTAGAATCACACAATAATAAAAATAGAGCCAGAGGGGAAGAAACAAGACTCTTGAGAACATTTTGCTGATATACTTTTCCATTTCATTTCTTCCATGCATCCATCCATCCATTCATTCGTTCCAAAAACTATGAATTGATTCAGATGACTATGTTGCTAACCGGTGAGACGAATAGCCCTGAAAAAAATTCAACTTTCAGAAATTTGTGAAACATAAAACTCCAACAATTAGGGGAAAGGTATGCATGTTAGTTTTTGTATAAAGATTGACCTGTATTTTCCCAAATGCAAGTCTTTTGTAAGAAAAGTTGGGTCAAAATAATATACTTTCACTAATTATAGTATACACCAAAGGCTCTGATAAGTCCTGCAGAAATGCAACCTGGCTAAATTGTCTAACCTAGTGAGGCCCAAATTAATTTGACCATGCAAATGTTTTTTCCTTTTTTCATTGACTACTATGATCTTTAGAATTAGGATTACAAAATGCAAACCTTTCAAGGTTTTAGTACTCAGGGAAATGCTCTACTTGTGTCTTAAATGCTGCCTCCTGGGTATTTAGCCTCAGTGTAATGCAACTTAATTCTGATAACGGGTTGTTTAGGCCTTCATAAAGAGACTGTTCTCTTACAAAAGCCATATTCTGTTCATCAACATAGTTAATTCAACCAGAAATTTGGAAAGTAAAATGCCTTTGCCTTTGGAAGCTGATAACCATCATCTTGACCTTACCCAGTGGGGTGTACATTCAGGACGAGGAAAAGGGGATATCAGTATCCCAAAGCACTTTCCTCTCTGCCCTTCCTGCACAGGAAGCCCTTGGTTTCATTTCTACCGCAGGATGAACCCCCAGGCCCATTCACTTCACACCACACACAGCCCCTCTTTATTAAAAAGAGAGATAAGAACCAGTAACTCTCTCTTCTCTTGCTTAAATCTGGAGAACGGAGGAACCATTGTAAATCCACAGGGGACTCACAGTGTGCACGGGTGGATGAAGAGTTATTTATTTATTGCAGCAGCTATTTAAAACTGATGCCAATAAAGCCCTTGATTCTTTTTTTTTTTTTTTTTCCTTTTTGTCTTTTTCTGTGTCCGGCAACCCTCAGTGTCGCCCCCGTACCGGACCGGGACCAGCAACGGGATCGCACCCCTCGGCGTGGCTCCCACGCCTCGCTCAGCCAGTGAGCCGGAACCGGTCTGTATGTGGGATCCGAACCCTCGGCGGGAGCGCCACCGCGCTCCCAAGCGGCGCACTGTAGCAGTGCGCCCCCGGGCCGGCCCCAAAGCCCCTGATTCTAACTTGTGTGTATATTAAATGAGGTGACAGAAGATAAGGCCTAGGTCAGAGTGCAGGGAAAGCAGTTCTGAGCATGCTCAGTTGGCCCAGGTGTATCCAGCAGACTTGGTACACAGTGCACCCCACGACCAACAGCACGCTTGATTAATGACAACTGCCAAAAGGGGTCACAAACAGTACTGCAGCCCAGCTAAGCCCAAAGGGGTCAGCCGGTGGACACAATGGCTTTTAATTAGGTGAGACATCTGTTCCAATCTCTGTTGCCAATTAGGTCGTCCTTAGACTCAGCCAACAGTTATTGATAGCCGAGAGATGCCATTGAGAGGAGACGTTAACACCTTTACCACTAACAGTAAATCAGGGGCTGCTCTGGTTGTCTGAGAGCATCTGAAAAAACACCTCCCTCTGGGTTTCCCAGCCAGGGGTTCTCCTCTGTCCCCGCAATGAAACACAGCCGGAGGGCTGTCTAAAGCCCAGGCACCATGGGAGCTCCCAGGGCAAGGGCTATGAGCTCCACAGAAAGTTCCACACAAAATTTATTTTATTTGTTTCTTTCTAAAGTAATACACACAGTAGAAAATTTAAAAATATTATGTATAATCAAAGGGAAGAGAAAAAAGACTACCCCTGATGTCGTAATCCTGCTATAACTCCTTGTAACATTTTTTCTCTGCGTTTGCATTTTATTTCTAGAACTGAAATCATGCTGTTCTGGGTAGACAAACCCTGTTTCCCTCCACTCGAGCCATGCTGGCCCCCTTGGGAATCTCCAGACACTGGGGCTATGGTCTCACCTCATGACCTTTGCCCTTGATATTCTCTCTTCATGGAATGTTTTTCCTCTGGACCTTCCACTGACCAGCATTCACACCTTAATCAACTCACTGCTCAAATGTCACCTCCTCCAAGAAGCTTTCCTGACTACACAAGCTAAAATAATGGCTTCTGTTTGTTATCTTCTGTTCTTTGTTCTGCTTTCCTTTCTTTCAATGCTCTACACTACCTGATATCATATTTTATATTTGTTTGTTCGCTATTAGTGTTTCCCACTACAATTTAAGCTCCATGAAGGTGGATATTTTCCTTTGCTAACCACTGAGTCCCCAATACCTAGAACAGTGCCTGGTATTCGATAAATATTTATTAAATGAGTGAATAAATTTGGTTTTGTAAGTTTTTCTTTTCCCCCTTTAACAATATGGTACAAAGCCTTTGGGATCACTAAATATCCTTGAGCAGTTTTTTTTTTTTTAAATATACACTATGGCTGTATTATAACGGGCTTAATTGATCCCCCATGGTTGACCATTTAGGTTAAGTGATTCCTCCATCTATTTTTCTGCTATTTTTAAACATATGTAGTGCACTGAAAGTATTTAAGTGATTTTTCTATACTGGGCAAATCTTGACCTTGAAAACATAGTTGGAGATTTAACCAGGGGAAACGGTCATTAGGAAGCCTTGACCCAGAAAGAATGAGATTTCCTCTGGTGGAGCAGGTGGGGGTGACGAGGACACCTGCCCAACCAGCAGGATCAGCCACGACATCCTTGGTGGTCAGTGATGTGACATTCACCTCACATGTGGTTTTGCACAAATACTTAAGTCTTGTGGAAAAAATTAAGTATTAGAGATATATAGGTGTTATGGACTGAATCAAAATTCACATGT
>NW_007727784.1:331453-332683 GCF_000696425.1 Galeopterus variegatus
GTGGAAAAAATTAAGTATTAGAGATATATAGGTGTTATGGACTGAATCAAAATTCACATGTTAAAGCCCCAATTCCCACTACCTCAAAATTTGACAGTATTTGGAGATAGGATCTTTAAAGAGGTAATTATGCTATCATATGGTTGTTAGGGTCGTCCCTAATCTAATCTGACTCGTGTGTTTGTAAGAAGATGAAATGTGGACACAGAGAGACACCAGAAACGTGCACACACAGAGGAAAGACCATGTGAGGACACAGCGAGAAGATGGCTCTCTGACTTCCAGCCTCAAGAACTATGAGAAAATAAATTTGTTTGATCCCCCCAGTCTATGGTATTTTATTATGGCCTCCCTAGCAAACTAGTACAACAGGGAAGTGCAATAATGTTAAAAAGCTCCTGAAATAGTATTTAAAGCTCAGTAGGTATATTTTTTATTGCATATCGAAGGTCACAATTTTCTAAGCAAACATTTCTAAAATTAAAATAGAAGTCACCAGGTGCATACACATCAATAGTCAAACATTTGCGTAACATGTAACCTTTTCTGGAGCTCTTGGTCATAAAAAATTAAACACCAAAAACTTGAGATCAATGTGAATTTCAAAGGACTAGTCATTTCTGTGCCCCTGGAGGCCATATTTCGTTTCCCCTTTTCTTTATTCATCTTTTCAACCCTTTGCTAATTGATTTGACTACTATTTAGGAAATACTCACTACGAGCCAGTTCTTGGGAATGCAATTGTGGGGAAGATGGATGCTTCCCTGCCATCCTGGAACCTAAACCTATTGAGGGAAGGGGTTACAGGCAAAGCTTCATCTCCTAAGTCAGAAGTTGGCGAATTTATTCTGTAAAGGACCAGAGATGGAATATTTTCAGTTTTGTGAGCCATGCAGTCTCTGTCTCAACTACTCAGCTTAGTTGTGCAGCAAAAGAAGCCATAGACAATAGGTAAACAACACATATAGCACGGCCAATGAAACTTTATTTACAAAAATAGGTTGCAAGCTGGATTTGGCCCAGGAGCTGTAGTTTGCTGACGCCTATCCCAAGTCCTGCACTGGAAGATTGCTTGGCCATTTTTTTAGGTCAACACAGGACATCTCTGCATACATGTCCTGTCAAGTGAAGAGTGTCCTGTAAAGTTTGAATAGATCCCAGGGCTGTATGGCTGATGCAGGAGAACAGATGATCCTGTAAGATCTACATGAGACTCCTAAATATGGAATA
>NW_007727784.1:333478-336843 GCF_000696425.1 Galeopterus variegatus
CCAGAATCACTGGGAGCTGGAGCATAAATATGATTGAACTTACAAACATCATTCCACACAAAAAAGTTACCCAATGAGTAGCAAGGACAAGGTGTGAAGCAGAGAGGATGAGTGACTTTTCATGACTGAAGAGCTTGCTCATGCATTCAACATTTATGCGGCGCTTGCTATGAGCCAGGCACTGCACTAGGTGCTGGGTGAGACAAAACATCCATGGAGAATATAGGCCACATTCACAAAAGCATTCACAAAACCTTCCTGGCAGAGGAGACATTAAGCTGGGAGGGGCCTTTATATTTATCACATAGACTGTAATGTGTATGACACCCCCTGGGGTTGTGAGATGCACAATCTGTGTGGTCTTCCATAGAGACTGTGACTGGAGTCTTAAAGAAGGACTAGAATTTTAGTAGGTCCAGAAGCGGAATGAAGGCAGTCAAGGGAGCGGGAAACAGTACATGCAAAAATAATTGTTTATTTAGTGCCTATGATTACATGACTCTAGTCCCTGGGGCTGCTAAGAGGTGACAGCACCACATCACTCCTTCAGTCATAGAATTTTAAAAGTAGTTATTCAGCAACTACCATGTTCCAGGCCCTGCTGTAAAGCACTGTGCTGTAGCAGTGAACAAATCAGAAGAGGTCCCTAACCCCATGAAACTTACAAACCAATGGGAATGACATGTTGAACAATTACAAGAATGAAGGATGATTCAAAAGTCTTCAACTGCCGGGTCTTAGGAGAGCTTGTAACTGGGAGAACATACCTGATCTGGGTAGTTAAGAGACTTTTCTGACGGGCAATGGTGGAAAGAAGGGAATAAAAGCATAGGAGAGGGAAATGGACTTGGATTATTTAAGAAATTAAATATTCACAGCAGAAACAAATCAGGAGCATCCTTGAGGAAAGAGGGCAGCTTGACTAAAACAAGTTTAATACACCATCTTCATGCTAATTCTGGATATTAGTTCTCCACGAGAGTGGGGGAGAGGGAGGGTTGGCCTCCCCGTGCATTCTGTGGACGCATGACCTTGTTTCTCTAAACAAAAGTGTGGGCATCAGTATAAAGTGGCCCATTGATGAACTTGAACGCTGGAGAAAGGATATGATATGCTATTGCAGAAATTATGGACTGGGCTGATTTTTGCAGTCAGACTTCACTGAAGATGTCTGACAAATGATATAGAAGCCCTCAGAATGCACTACATTTTCTTTACCTGGACAAATTAACCTCAAAGTACAGTGTCCCTTAGGAGATTTGGGGAAGATGTTCTACAGTAAACACAAACACAGCAACAGCAGCTTGGGTTCAGGAGGAAAAATCCCAACACCTTAGAAGAGCACTTCCCAAATTGTAGCATGTGTCAGATTTAAATCAGGAGATGTGGGATGGGCCCTGAGAATTTACATTTCTTACAACCATAACCACTGCTCCACATATATTTTGAGGCCTTCATATATATTGATCTGGCTCCAAATTTCCTGTTCACAGTTCTTTGTCACAGTTTGGTTCCCCATCATGCACAAGACCATCCCAGAAAACTGAAATTTGTTTTTACACATCAGGAACATGCCATAAAGAAGACCCTCTCTATATACTTGTTTACTCTGCCCCCCACCCTTAGATCCTCAACTCTGCCCCATAGACCCTTCAAAGACCATGTGCAATTGCCTTCTCCATCAAGATTTGTGTGATCTTTTGACTCAAAATTAAATTCTTAAATTCTTTGACTCAAAATTAAATTCATCTAGTGTTCTGTGCATTAATCCTCTGTTGGTAGGTTATTATCTCCCTGAAGACAGATACGTTGTTATTCAGGTAGTCATTCAATAAACCTGTAGGAGATACCATTAGGTGCATGTGCCTGGCTGGGAGACCAAATGGAGAAAGATGCAAGCTCCACACTTGCCAGGAGCTTATGGCATGGGAGAAAGAGAAGTAAACTGGTAATTGCAATACAGAGTAACAAGTACTAAAAGTTGTTTATAAGAGCACATGGGAAAGAAGCCCAACCCAGAACTGACTGGTTCAGGAAAGAATTTCCAGAAGCAATGATCCCTTTCCGACATATGAAGGATGGGTGGGATTTAATTAAAAGGTGTAGGAAGAAAAGAGTAGTGAAAGGTGGTGCCCCAGGCCAGAGATGGGAGAGAAGGTATGAGTTAAGAGTCAAATCTGAGGAGAGGATGGAGAGAGATGAAGGTGGGGAAAAAGCCTGGGTTGGTTTGTGATGATCCCCAGGTCCCATGTGCAGCAGACTTAATCCATTCAGGACATAGAAACCTCATGGTATGTTAAATATTGATAACTGACATGCCATGTCAGGAAATTTAGACTTCATCCATAAAGAGTTTGAGGAGGGGAGTGATGAAACGAACTGCAAGTAATAGATGCTCAATAAATTTAAATCGAACTGTCACTTTTTCTTCTCAAGGTATGTCCAAGCAGGAAAAATAGCTCTTTCCACAAATAACATTCTATAGAATCTGCTACACACAAACAATGCCACCACTTAGCACTGAGTTTGGAGCATATTTTCTACCTAAAGCCATTTACCAGATTCAGGACTGGGCAAAGAGCAAATAGAAGTTCCTCAAGCCAAGCCTCAAGGAAATGTGTCCAACATTCCCAGTTGCAATGAAACCTCAAATCTAAAAACGGCAATTTGTGCAGCACCCATTATGGTTTTATTATGGAAGTTTCTGCACAGCTGTGGTTAGGGTCCTCCCAGGGCTTACGAAGTGATGAATCACAGAAAATGAGTGAGCGTGCGTTATTCCATGAGACTGACCATGCCATCTCTTCAACATGTGATATTTAAGATCCTTCATAGTAAACATGCCCTAAATTTAGACATTTGTGTATGTGTTTGTATATAGAAGGTTTTGTGGAATAGTGAATAATCCCTCTTTGTGTATGTTTTAAAGGCTTAAAAGAGAACTGAAATTAACTCTTTTCTGCCTCTTTATAATACATGTTTTGGTTATTAAACATGCCCTAAATTTAGACATTTGTGTATGTGTTTGTATATAGAAGGTTTTGTGGAATAGCGAATAACCCCTCTTTGTGTATGTTTTAAAGGCTTAAAAGAGAACTGAAATTAACTCTTTTCTGCCTCTTTATAATACATGTTTTGGTTATTATAGGAATTAAGTGGTAAATGGAATCAGAGACTTCAGCAGATAGTACAGTTCTCTTCTCTGGCTGAGAGGGAAAGTAAAAGGTCGATAATAAAAGAAAAAAATTATGAAGTGCCTGTAATCATTAAGAATCAGTTTGAATCATTAAGAACTTTTGTAGTGCCTTTGGTTGTTTGAAAGATGCCTTCTTTTTTTTTTTTTTTTTCCTTTTTGTCTTTTTTCA
>NW_007727784.1:337843-348099 GCF_000696425.1 Galeopterus variegatus
GGAACCAGTCTGTATGTGGGATCCGAACCCTCGGCGGGAGCGCCGCCGCGCTTCCCAAGCGGTGCACTATAGCAGGGCGCCACCAGGCCAGCCCCTGAAACAGGCCTTCTAACAACACTCCTTTTGCACTTGTGATTACAACCTCCTAATTTTTCTTCTCATTCTCCTAATTCTGCACTTCCTAAATGTCCCAGCATCAGTCTTATCATTCAATATCCTCCCTTCTGTATACTGTCAAATATGTCTGTGGTTTCCACCATCCCATACAAATTTCCCACTTTTGAACTCCAGTTCCACATTTGCAGCTGCTTGTTTATGGTACACTGAATGATTCCTCCCAATTCTTTCATTCTCACAGTTGAAGAAGAGTGCATCCGTGTCCTTTGCCATGTGATTCCATGAGACCTCTCAGCAGACTAGGTGAAGTACATTTCCCCACCGCTTTGATGTTGGGCTTTGCCGTGTGACTTGTTTCGGCCAATGGGATGCTGGTGGTCATGAAAGCAGGAGAAGTTCTAAATGAGCTTGCATGACTTAGCTTGGCCTCTTGTGCTTCTGCCACCACTAGGAGAAGAGAATACGTCATATGCTGCTGGTCTCAGAATAAGACACCTGGAGAAGACTTGAGCTTGGAGACAACCAGCTAAACCTAACCATGATCAAATGATATCGGCTAAACTCCAGCTGACCTATACACCCATGAAATAAGAGAAATAAATATTTGTTGTTGTAAGCTATGATATCTTGGTATTGATTATGCTGCTGCATTATTAAAGGAGCAATATCTGACTAATACTTATTGGATTTATCAACCTGGGGCTAAGGTAAGTATTTCAAATTCAACACTGAATTCCAATTCTCATGCATCTATGCTTTTTCCTATATTTCATTCCTTTTATACTCTGTTCCTTCCTTCATTCACTCATGTATATAATGGTTATTAAGCTACAGGTATAGGTGAAGGAGAGTAAGGTAAATAAATTTACTGCTGGGACCAGACTCTATCATGTCCCTCAAACAAGAAACCTAAAAAGCAGCCAAGACTTTTTCCTTTTAACTCTTCCTCACTTCTCACATGCAGACCTTCATATGATTATCAATCATACTTGCAAGAAAGGAAAAAACATCTATTGTTTATTTTTTTAAGGAAGCTAGATTCTGGCAATTGGAGAAGCTTTTGTTTTTATCCTCAGTGTAATGGCTTTCACATATTGAAAGCAACATTAAGGATTTAATAGAGATGTGCAATCTTGGAGATTGATGCCAGAAAATAGTAGCTCTGGCAATTGGAGAAGCTTTTGTTTTTATCCTCAGTGTAATGGCTTTCACATATTGAAAGCGACATTAAGGATTTAATAGAGATGTGCAATCTTGGAGATTGATGCCAGAAAATAGTAGCTAAGTTGTGTTGCCTGAAAAAGAAAATAGTAGCTAAGGGAGAGATGGAAAGGCCCAAAGACCAATCCGAGCACTAAGAGGGTATGAGCTTTGGGTAAAGGAGAGCAGTTAGAGAGTGAAAGAGAGGAAACAGCAACTGTCTGGAAGATGAGAGGGGTCAGGAAATGGACGTTGCATGGAGAATTTTCTGATGAAACACTGAGTGCTACACAATGTAAACCCCACCTCTATTATTCCTACAAAATCTTCAGGAAATCCTACATTTTCTATTAATGCAGTATAATGTGGGTTTTCTTTTTTTCAGAGAATAAAAATAAGTGTGGAGTTGCCTTCAAAATTTGTATGGTGCAAAAAGGAGAAATTTTCTTATAGGACAAAGCAGGGTAGATTCAACAAAAGTATTACAAGCTTCTTAAGTAGCTCCCGACACTGAGCCTTTCTTTTGACACTCATTGTCTGTAATGCAACCATTTTAAGCTTTTTTGAGGTTACTTAACATGACATGCCTTTAAGGCCACGTTGTCTCCGTAATTTCTGCCTAGAATGACTTTCCTCTCTTTCTTTGTTTTATCTGTCTAGCATCTATTCTTCCTAGTAAATTTATATTTATTCTCTAAGCTTTAGTTCAAAGGTGAAGCTTCCAAAAATATTGGCATCTCTGACAAGGTAATGGGAATTCAGAATCACTGCAGACAAATGGTTTTAGGTACATTATTTCTAAAAAGGTAAGTCTGAACTTCCATTTCCAAGTAACTTAGCTGCATTCTAGAGAACGAATGTTTGTGGGAATACAAAATTATCCAGCTCCCAAAAAGGTAAACTTCACAATGTCTGACAACCAATCAAAAATTACCAGGCATGACACAGAAAAGCAGGAAAATATAGTCCATAATGAAGATAAAAATTAGTTAATCAAAACCAATCCTGAACTGGCAGAGATGTTAGAATTAGTACACAAGGACACTAAAACAGTCATTATAATTACATTATATATTTAAGAAGCTAGAGAAGAGATTGAGCATGATAAGTAGAAACATGAAGATATTAAAATACCTGGATTGAGTGTCCAGAAATAAAATTTACAATGACTGAGATAAAAATACATAGATTTTAATTAACAGCACATTAGACATTGCAGAAGAAAAGACTAGTAACTTGAAGACAGGAATAAAAAACGTTCAAAGTGAAGCACAGAGATAAAAAAGACTTTTTAAAAAAGATGTAAACAGCACAACTAAACTATAGGACAACATCAAGCCGCCAAATACATACGTATGAGAGGAGCAGAGAGTGAAGGAAGGCACAGAAAGTAGTGACTAAACTCTTCCAAATTTTTGAGAACTGTGCACCCAAAAATGCAAGAAGCTTAACAAATTCCAAGCACAAGAAACATGAAGAAAACTACAGAAATTGCTCAAACTAGTAATAAAGAGAAAAATCTTAAAAGCAGTTAGAGAAAAGACATTGCATTCCGAGGAACAGCAGCAAGGATAACAGAAGATTTCTTGCTGAGGATATCTCAAGCAAAAAAGACATTTAAGCAATACTTTTAAAGTACTAAAAACAAAAACTATCAACCTAGCATTTTACACCTAGGAAAAATATCTTTCAACATGAAGGGGAAATGAAGATTATTCCATCCATACAAAAGATGAAAGAATTCATCACCAGGAGACCTTCACTATAATAAATGTTAAAGGGAATCCTTCGGGGAGCAGAAAAAGTTGTATCAGATGAAAATATGGCTCTTCTGTGATGGAAGGAAGAGCATTCAAAATGGTAACTACATGGACAAATTATCTGAAAGACGTGAACTACCAAAGCTCACACAAGAAAGTGGTCTGTCACCCCTTAAATACATTAAACATGAAAGTCAAAAGCTTCCCACAAAGAGAATTCCAGGATCTTTTGTAAAGACTGACTACGTAAATGCAAAGAACCTAGAATAACAGAAACAACTTTGAAAAAATAAGGCAAAGTTTGAAGACTGACCCTACCTGATTTCAAGATTTTTCTAAAGCTACATTTATCAAGACACTGTGCTATCGATGGGGACAGAAAAAAGGGTCAACAGCACAGAATAGAGACTCCAGAAATAGAACCACAATATATGGAGAGCTGATTTTTGAAAATGACACAAAGAAGGGGCGGCCCGGGAGCGCGGTGGTGCTCCCGCCGAGGGTTTGGATCCCATATACAGACCGGTTCCCGCTCATTGGCTGAGCGAGGTGTGGGAGCAGCGCCGAGGGTTGCGATCCTGTTGCCGGTCCCAGTCCAGTACGGGCGCGACACTGAGGGTTGCGATCCGTTGCCGGACACGAAAAAAGACAAAAAAAAAAAAAAAAGAAAATGACACAAAGACAATTTAGTGGAGAAAAGAATGGTCTTTTTATGACGTGGTGCCAGAAGAGCTGCAAGAAAAAGGAGAAGAAAAAGTAAAAGAAGAGCCATACCTTGTACCATATGTAAGAATTACCTCCCCTGAGAAAACCTTCATGATCTTGCATAACACAAAGGTTTCTTAGATATGACACCAGTAGCCCAATCAATAAAAGAAAAATTGATAAACTTTATCAAAACTGAGAACTCTTCATCTTCTTTTTTTTTCTGGTATTTCAAATATTTATTTTAGGTAGTAAAGGCTTTTATTGTTGTGAACCCTGATTACAAGTCACATGATCAAAAGTGACTAAAAAAGGAGATTCAGGAGCATGTAAAAAAAAAAAAACTATATCATCTTACAAATATCCCAGAAAGGTTGGAACTTGCACTGTTTGAAAGACACTGTTAACAGAGAGAAAAGACAAGGCATAGCCTGGGAGGGAGTACTTGCTAAACATGAATCTGGTAAAGAACTTGTACCCAGAACATACAAAGAACTCCCAAAACTCAATAAGAAAACAAATAACCCATTAATAATTGACAAAAAATGTTAATTGGCATTTCATAAAAAAGGACATACAGGTGGCAAATAAGCAAATAAAAAGATGCTCAATATTATTAGTTATTAGGAAAATACAAATTAAAGCCACAGTGAGATACCATTGCACCCCAATTCGAATGGCTAAAATTAAAAAGATTGATTATACTAAGTATCAGCGAGAATTCGAAAGGATTCTCGCACACTGCTTGTGAGAATGTAAAATTATACAACCAATTTCGGAAACAGTCTGCAGCAGTTTTATTTACAATTGCCCCAAACTGGAAAGCAACTCAAATGTCCATCGACAGATGAATACATTAAGAAATTGTGACATATCCATATAAAGGGACACTTCTCATCAATAAAAAAAATACATGCAACACAAACTAATTACAATGAGATTCCAGACCAAAAAAGAGTATATACTATGATAATAATCTAGAAAATGCAAAGTAACCTATAGGCTAAAAAGCAAATCAGCCATTTGCTGGGGATTAGGGAACCAGGTGGTGCTGGAGGGAGAGAAATTTTTGGGTGACAAATATGCTCATGATCTTGACTGTGGTGATGCTTTCACATGTATATTCATATGTCAAAACTGATCAAATTGTACACTTTAAATATTTGCAGCTTATTATATGTCCACTATTTATACCTCAATAATTGTTAAAAAGATACATCTCAGCTTTTAAATAATCATAACATTTCAAAATGAAAAATAAAGTTTTGTCATAATTAACGAGGGATTCATTTGCAATTTTTCTTCATTTGAGACAAGTTCCACATTCGGTTGGTTTCTTTCTTATTTTATTTACAAAATTAGATTATTCTAAACAAATTGACTTGGAGAATTGCCTATATTTGGGGGTAACAAAAAGCAAGGTGTAGCATAAAATGCATGGTGTAATATCATCTTTTTTGTTAATAAAAAAGAATGAGAAAGAAAAGAACAAACTCTGTTTATTCATACATGTGTACATGTTTGAGTGTAGAGAAAGGTGATTGGGAACAGCAACAAGCATTCAGTAGTTTGGGGTAACTAGTTAGTAAGCTTGTCTTATCCACAAGGTAGAAATTGCATTTTCAACTCGGGAGATGTTGGTCCATGAATCCCTAACGGATCCATTATGTTGCCTTCTGTTCTCGAAAGTCGTTCTTCATGGTATGAGGGAGCATTTGGATATGGTGTTAAAATATGGTCAACAAGAGAAGCAAATCATCAAGCACTGGGCACACATCAAATTTCCAGCAATGGAAGGATTTGTTCCAGTTTGATTTTCTTAAGAAATCCTAATATCTCATCTAATCCCCAACATTAAAAGCCATGGCATTTAAAATTAGAGTTTATATTGTTGAGATAGCCCACTTAAGCCACTGAAAAGGATTTTTTAAAGGTAATTTAGCATCGCGGAAAGATGGTTTGTTTGTTTTTTCTCATCCTTCATTTGAAGAAAAATTGGAAGTGCACATTCTCCCTCAAAATCTGGCATACTCTAGTGCCCAAATCAGAATGCTACTTATTACCCATCGGTCAGTCAACAAAGAGCTAGAAAACACATACACTCATTAGATGCAGTTTGCTTGGACTTAGGATTTTCACCATTACTCTCAACCCTGAATCAAGATCAGGAGCAAAGTGTCAGTGCCACCTTGTTGCACAACTTTGGGGGTAAAGCAGACGTTGTATTCCTCCAGAGCACAATGTCAATAGTGTTTCTTGGAGTTCTTTCTGCCAGTTTGCTTTGAATCAAGCAGTGCGTGGACCGGCATTCAGTGCAAGCTCTTTTATTTGCATGGTAATGCTTCACTACTGATTCTGGCCACCTTTTGCAGCCTGCACATGAATCACAAAATAACCGCTAACTGCATTGAAAATGTCCTCTCCTGAGGCAGGAGCTGTAAGCAAATAAATGAAGCAAGATGCTGTCATGCACTTTCCCCTCAGACGTGTCCTGCATAAAGGCTAAGAGCTGATTCATGCTCTGCACATCAATAGATTCAAACGACAACAAAGTCGTAGCAACTTCTCTCCTTTGTGTGCTTCCACTAAAAAGAAGGCCAAAAGTGCCATTGGATGAAGGAATCTCGCCAAAGCCTCATCCTGATTTGTCCCAGGGCATAATGTATTTTATTAACTTGAGGGCAGTCTTGAAATCCTCTCAGCTACAGTGCGACTAAGGACTATTTTGCTTCAAGGAAAACGAATTTGGATGATACTTCAAGAGCTTTTGTCTCTTCACTGACTTAACTAATTCACCAATTTTATATTGCAAAGCATTATTTTGTCCTTGTTTAGGAGAAATTCAAGTGCTTAACAGTTATATCACCATGCTTTGTTTAAAAATTAAGTGAAAATGTTGTGGGGTTTATGTTCCTACTCTGCAAAATTTCAAAACACATAATAACCTGGTTGTTGGCAAGTAATGCAATCTAAATTGATCTTCACTCATTCATTTTTAAAGTCAAGATTACTTAGGTGTAATTTGCTTACAGTAAAATATACTCTCGGAAATTAATTTTGATTCTTCCTGTGCATACATTTGTGGGGGAGGGGCAGTTGAAAACACATCACATTAGCACACATGTCCATTTGTCCCAGGACACACATATTCAGATTCACACTTGAGTCCTATTCCTTGCTTATGTCTATGATATTATTTTGAGATGTAATTTCATCACTAACATTATGCTCAGCAAATCACTTTTGAGCCACTGATCTATTCGTAAGAATTGTAGACATAAAGCCACATAAGAATGATGGAAAATGAGAATTCGGCAAATGTAAATTGTAATATGCAAATGAGGTGAAAACATCCTAGTCAAGGTAAGTGAACATAAGCAAAAACAACCTTTAAAATATAATAGTCTCTGTGACAACCACAATTATTTTACATTCCAAATTTTTAAATAAATGTAAATAAATTTAGGCCATCACTTTTTTCCTTGGAAACTATCAAGCCACTTCTGACTGCCAACAAGACAGGACTCCAAGAAACACAGCCCTGAAGTGTCTACCATAATGTTGAATAAATAAGTGAATGAATGAATGAACTGAATTGAAGGATTTGGAGAAACAAATTGCTAGATTAATTCATGCCATTGTCCAGATGACTAAACATAATCTCTCTCCTAACGGCCGAGAATTTTCTATTCAAATGGAGGAGGTCATTCCAAACTGATGGAAGAGCCAGCAGGTACAATTAGAGAGCTACCAACATAGACAGAAACATGGACATGAGACACTCCTATTCTGAGATTACCCTTCAGGCATGTTTTAAAAAACATTTCTAAATCTTTCTTAAAGGTAGAGCCAAGCAGCAAAAACAGTGGCTAGTTGGGCAGAAATGTATACAAACCTCTTAAATGACTGATGACCATCCCTAGGAATTTTGTCAGGTCACAAACTCTAGATGAACTTTTGTTTGTTTGTTTGTTTGTTTGTTTGTTTGAACCAGTAAGACCAGTGAGTGCACCGTCCATCCCTACATAGGATCCGGACCCGTGGACTCAGCGCTACCAGCGCCGCACTCTCCCGAGTGAGCCATGGGGCCGGCCCTAGATGAACTTTTTGAGCAATGACATAGAATCCTTTCAAATGTATGGACATTCATGTCTGGATTACCAGGTTTCCTACATGTCTCTGAGTTTTTTCTTTTAATCTGCTTACAGTTTGCAAAATATTCACTTACTTTTTTTTATTAGCAACTCCCATAGCCTGTATTTTGGAGAAATAATGGCAAATAGAGGCATTTATGCCTCATTTCACAATCTAGTGCATTCTATCTGATGTGTGATTTTAATATCCCCACGCTTCAAGATTTGACCTCAACAGAAGGGAGGAAATTACTTTTTGTTTTATGGCCAAAACCCAGTTTCCACAAGTTGCCCCCGAAGCAGCTTCATGGGTCCTCAGCCTTAACTTTAGAAGATTCAGATTGGCATTAGTCTAAAACCATTTCAACTGCAAATAGTGGAAAACTGGATTCACTGTGGCTGAAACAAATCAGGGTTTGTTTTCCTGACATAACAAAACTTCCACAAGCAGGTGGTGACTGAGGTCGGTTCAGCAGCTCTACAAGGCTGGGGCTGGCTACGCCGTGCTTCTCTTGGCCCTATGGTTACAAAATGGCTGCTGCTCCTCCAATCAAACATCATGTTCAAGAACGGATGAAGGCAGGTGGAAAGTGGGGGAAGGTAGCTTACTTGTTCCTTGTTTTGAGAAATCAAGAGTTTTCCCAAGTCCCCATTCACAGCCTGTCTCTGCTGACTTCTACTCCTAACTCTTTGCTCCAGACTGTGTCACATGGCCAGCCTGGATGCAGAGGATGCTGGGAAATGAAGCGCTTAGCTTTCTAGTCTCATAGGAGAAGAAAGTCAAGGAGAAAGTGCTTGGGGATAGATGTTTGGAGAGTCAAACTGCCAATGTCTATCCCCAATATGCTGTTCTAAAAAAAGAAAAGAAAAAGGAGAAGAGAAGTCATGATGGTCTACAGATAGGCTGAAGTTTAGTCTCAGCTCTGCCACTTCCTAGCTATATGACCTTGGGAAAGTTATTTTGTGTCTATGCCTCAGTTTTCTCATCTGTGAAGAGGGGATAATAATAACAACTTCCCCACAGAGAAGCTGTGAAAATAAAATATGACTCATGCAAAGAGCTAAACCAAACCGTGGCACACAGTATTCACTCAGGGCCACTACCATTGCCCCACTACTGTTATTGATGATTGTCATTATTATTACTATATGTGAAGATATTTCCACTGAGATAAGGCATTCTATAAACAATAAAATATGTCAAATTTTATAAAGCCCCTTCCTTATGTCTCTTCCCTTTTGATCATTTGACAACAGGATATTATTGCAAACATTTAAAGAATTGTCTGTAGCCTTGGGATTTCATTCATTTACAGGATCAACAACATTTATTCAACATCTGCTATGTGCCAGGCACTCTGCTAAATACCGAGGATATGGTGGTAACCAGAAATAGACAAAGTTCCTACCCGCATAACATGTACAATCTAATTGATGAGACAAACATTAAACAAACAGTCATAAACGTGAAAACGCAATTAAAACCTCGATCAATTATAAAAACTGGAGTTTCCTCTTTTAATAACATGAATGCTTTTCAAAATCCAGAAGTTGAGTAATTTTCAGACATCTGTAAAAGTCACTCTGAAACTCTGAAACAACTTGAAACTCTGCCTGCTTTTGCATGAAGGGCATTTTGAAAATTAATTCCTGTACCTTGTGAGGAATGTATTTCTTTGTATGAAAACTACATATCCTGCAACTGAAAATTAATGTAAGATGTTGGCTGCCCTGGAATGGAACAATCGACCGTATGAAATCATTTTGTGGTTTGATACTTCATTATTAGCCTGAGGAGTCTCCACTCCCTCCCCAGTCCCCCAACCTCATGCCACTGCAAATAGCAATTAGTTGAAGTAGAAAAGATTACAGCCAGGTGCACTGTTTGAAGTGGGCTTTTTTTTTTTCTTTTTAGTTGTGGTAGGAGTGAGAGCGTGGAGGGGGATCAGGGAGGAGAAATCTCTTTTGTTAAGTATTTGCAGTCTATGGGATCCTTGTAATTCAACAGGCATCTGTGGAATCCTAGCTCACTGGGACCTTTTGTGTTTAACCATCAAGCTCTAACCTCAAGGGCATTTGCTGTGCGTAGAAATGGAGTTGTGAGGTTTATTCACTGATGTGCAAAACGACATGATCCGCTTAAGAGTTAGAATGAATTTCATCAGATGAAAGGGAAAGACATGGTTGAGCTTTATATCTTATAAAGGAATCTAGGAGATATTTATTAGAAATTGAATTGTCTTTTTACAAATGCATAAGAAGTGGCAGATGAAGTCCAGATAAAGTATGTTTGCCTAATGGTCCTTTTATATCCCCAAAAGCAGATGAAAAAATATCTGAA
>NW_007727784.1:348971-369572 GCF_000696425.1 Galeopterus variegatus
TAGAAAAGTTGTAATATAAACAGCTCCCAAGTAGGTGAAGAAGCTTGAATTCATTCAAAATGAAGAATCAGTCTCATAGGATCTGGAGTCAAGCAGTCATGATTCAAACTCAACTCTGCCACCTCAATTTCCTCATCTGTAAAGTGGGAACAGTAACACCCAACTCACAGGGCTATTGCAAAGGTTAATTGGAACATTCTCTATAAAACAACTAAACCCATTTGGAGTCGGTTTAGCTGCCTGTAACAGAACAACCAAAATAATAGCAGCTTAACTGCACAAACCCCCATTTGCACATGGAAAAGATGTCTGGACATAGCAGACTACAACTAATGTGTTAGTTCCATGAAGTCACAGGGAGCCGGCAGCTTGCTATCTTTTGGTCCTGGCATCTTAGAGACAAGCTGCAGCTTCAGGGAAATTTCATGGTCCAAAATGACCCCACTGTAAGCGTCAGTACAGTTGACTGAATGTTTATGTCCCACCCAAATTCATATGGTGAAATCCTAACCCCCACGGTGATGGCATTAGGAGGTGGGGCCTTTGAGAGGTGGTTTAGGGTGAAGCCCTCATGACTGGGACCAGTTCCTGTTTAATAAAGACTCCAGTGAGCCCCGTCACCCCTTCCATCGTGTGAGGACACAGCAGGAAGATACCATCTACGAACCAGGAAGCTGGCTTCACCAGACACCAGATCTGCCAGCACCTGGAACTTGGACTTCCCAACCTTCAGACTGTGAGAAATAAGTTCCTGTTATTTATAAGTCGCCCAGTTTACAGTATTTTGTTATGGCAGCCCAAACAGACTATGACAATCGGGAATGGGAAAAAGAGCTTTCCTAGAATGTCTGCCCACCTTTTAAGAAGCCCTCTGGAAGTCCTTCCCAATATCTTTGTTCCATTCATTGGCTAGAACTTGGTCACAAGGCCACACCCAACCCGGGGCAGACTGGGAAATGCAGACGTTTGCATCATTACCATCAATAATACAGGGGCTCTTTTAGCAAGGAAGACATAGAGCTCAGGTAGTAGTAGGCAACTGGCAGCCTCTGCCATAGCACCTGGAGCAAAGCGAGTGGCCAGTTAAGGTTACTGCTCTTCTTCTGTATGACTAACAAAATAACATAACTAATTTGAGACACCCACATTTCAGAGCTCATATGTACCTCCTGGCCAAAATTACTACCAAGAGAGTCTAGATGAACTGCTTTGATGTTGCTTTTTTTTAAAGTTGTTTCAATCCTTAGAGTTGTCCATCACTCAATTATTAAGCAAATATTTACTTATCACCTAGGCCCCATGCTAAGTGATAGGGATATAAAAACATTCGGCCCAAGGCTCAGATACCAGAGAGAACCACAGCGTCTTAGAGGAAACTTCAGTACAGCGGTTCCACATGGCTTTAAGAACCTGCAGCACTTTCTTACGTATCCTCAGTGCAGAACATTTCCATCCTTTGTGCACTGACTTGACTTTCTGTAGCAGCCAAAATCATTGGAAGCTAAGTCATGTAACCATGGTGAATAATTTCCATATTAAGGCAAAAATAAAGTTGGGGGCCAAAGTGGCGGGATTGACTTTCTTACACAATTTACAGCCTGACTTAAAAAATAACTTGCCACTGAAAGGACAGACAAGTTTGCAGCAATGGTGGGCAGCATCAGTATAGTCAGACTGTACACAGACTTCCAAGGTGACCCCTTGAGAGGGACAGCGTGTCAGGATGGATTGCCCATTAAAAGGTCACATTATCTGACGACTATGCTTATTTATGTATGGTATGCAGAGTCAACAAAAAGATCACTACAATTCAAATTCCTGGTATAAACTTAAATTCTGGACCCAATGTAAAAAGAAATATCTTGCCTCTACTCTCTCTTTTAAAAGCTATCTTTCGATGGAGAATTTTAAAAACTGTTCATTAATGAACATACCTTGGTCCTTTAAGAATATATGGGAATTTCTGAGACTTTTGTACCTCCCAGACTCCAGAATATTCAGAATATTCATTTTAATCTTCTCCTTTTCCTTTTAGATCTAATAAGTCACTGTTTAATTCTCCTTCCTCCACTAAATATTCAAATACGTCCACTCTTCTTTATCTCCACTGTCATTGCCCTGGTCCAAGCCTTCATAATCCCTTACCTAACTCAGCAGTTCACTCTCCAGCTGCTTTCCCTGTCTCTCCTTTTCCCCTCTTCCTAATCTGTTCCAAACGTTGCCACCACAGTGATCTTTCCAAAAGGAAAATAGAATGATTTCTCTCCTTTGCTTAAAACTCTCCAAGGGATCCTTTAGGGACCTAAAAGTTCTAATAAACATCCAAAGGGATCCTTCAGGGACTTAAAAGTTCAATAAGCATCCAAAAATCCTTCCATTTGGAGAGAAATTCAAAATGCGGTCCAGCCTCATCACTCCTGTTCCCAGCTTGACATTCGTGATTCCACTAACAGGAGCTCCTTGACGCCTCTTTGGCTCCCAAGACCAGCACCTGCCCTATCAGCAAATTCTTTTGCTTGGGCTTCAGAATATATCCTCCCTCTGTACACTTCTCACCAGCTCCACTGCTCCTGCTCCCAATTAACACCACCATCTCTAGTCTGGAAGAACACGGTAGCCCCTAAACAGGTCTTTCTGCTGCCTCTTGTGTCCCCCACAGTCCAGGCTTCACATGGCTATAAGTACCATCATGTCACTTCCCTGATTTCTTATGCTACTTGGAACCTGAAGTCCTTAAATGAGGCTATGAGACCACACATGCTCTGTCCCCCGTTTCTCCCTCCAACCTTCTCTGCCTCACTTCTCTACAGTCAGATTGCTGCAGATGTTCCCTGAAGCTTCTCTGCACAACCTTTAGATTTGCTGTTCCCTCTGCCAGGAATGCTTTCCCTATTCCCGGCACCACCAACAACTAGAATATAAGCATCATCATAAGGGCTCTAATTTGAGTACATCTGTGTATCCCTAGCACGTAGGACAACGTCTGGCACGTAGGAGACACTCAATAAATAGTTGAAGAACTAATGAATGAGTTGTGTGTTTTGCTGGTTTTGTTTGGTGTCTTTATCCTAGGCAGTGTGGGAAGAGTCAGAGATGGTGAGTTTGAATCCCAGTCTGTGTTTAATGAGACAACTTTGGGCAAGTAATCTCTGATTCTCCATTTCTATATTTGTAAAGTTTGCAACTCGTGAAATACTCAGAATTTTTGTGAGATTAAGTAATATGGCAAGGGTTAGTCGCTTCCTCTAGGAAATCTGAGTTGATACAAAGACAGTCAAGTGACCCTTGTGGCAATATTCTGCAGTGTTCTAAACACAGAAATGTGACTTTTTGTTTTGGGCCAGATAGAAACTTCTGATTGTTAAAAACTATGTAGCTGGCTTCAAAACTGTATGAATGAGTTTCTTTATTCTTTAAGAATTGCTATGTCTTCTAGGAATGTAAAAATTTATTTTTATGTGAATTTTTTCTCTCCAGTTTACTCCTACTTTGAAATAAAAATAGATTATGAACAACAGATTGGTAGGAAAAACTACATATTTTTAGTGTTCTTCCTCGTGTCTTTATCTGACCTTGACCCCAGGCCATACGGCCCTCAATGGGAAGGAAGGAAGGAAGTGCTCACAGACTTTGCTCTTCTGCCAAATATATATTTTATTCATTGACTGTCTTCTGATTCACACACACTCAGAAGTTTCTGCAGCGGGCAGGACTATGGTTGGGGTGATCATCTGTCCTAGCCTACACCTCTTGTCCCAGTGCAATTACCAGTTCCCCTTTCACTCTCAAACATGTCCTGGTTTGGGCAATAAATTATGTTGTCACCCTACTTATAGTTCATGTATAAAATCACATTTTGACAAGAAAAACTTCTGGGACCATTGCATTATATTTCTTTTCTCTTTCTCTCTTGCTATCTTACTTAGATCTGGTTATAGTTTTGAAATACTCTTTATAACTGCTATTCTGCTTATATTGCAAACTGAACATAGGAGTCTTTTTATGCCTACAGTATGTGGCGCTCCCCACCCTACTTCCCTCCAGATCCTTCCCCCAATTTAGAAAATTTTCCTAATTACCTTGTTATGTACCTATAGCAAGAGCAAATAGAAATAAATCTCATTCAGACAAAGGTGTGTGTTGCATGGAGGAAGGGGTTTACTTACCTGATTTTTCCTACTCTGAGTAACTGAATCTTAACTCTGTAGTCCAGTATGGTCCACCTGGCCCAGGTCATGACAACACAGAGAGAAGTTCTTTAATTCTGAACTTTGAAGAACTGACAAAAAAGCATAGCATGTCTGGAAGACATAACATTGTATGCCAATTTCTAGCTTTAATATCTTTATCCCAATAAGAATATACAAGGTCAGCTTTAGAAGGATAGGCACACAGATTGCCCAAGATCAAAGAAACATTGGATATCAGTGAGACCCACCTAACCATCATAAAGACAGAAGGGAAATGGCTACTTCAACACAGACAAGTATGATTTGATAGGAGAAAGGGGACAGAATAGTTGCAGAGTAGACACGGCAAATAGCATTCTCCCTGAGTACAACTCCAACCCTTGGTGTTAGCTTCTTAGAGTCACGTGTTAAAAGGGGCCGTGGGGTTGAGTCTGGGCTCAGAAAGAGGGATATGATTGATTAGTGGTGTCAGCCTGGGGCATAGCGATAGAAACTGGTTGATCAAGGTCCATGCATTAGCTAACCCTATTCTAGGGCTAGGGGTTCACAGAGAGACTAATAAATGGCACATTAACCGGTGTTAGATTCACAGGTTCAACTCCCCATTTTATTGCTGGCACACCTATGGCCCCCAAAGGGGAAGTAACTTCCCTTTAGTTCCCCAGTTCAGCCAGTAAGTAGCTCTAACATTAGCAGCCAGGGATCATGTCCATTGGATATTGGTATGTGAAAAGGCTGAAGGAAGATACAAAGAGAAAGAGCAGTGAACACTTTCTCTACTTCCCGATCTTGCTCCAGGTTATCCCTGCACACAAGAAAGCAAAAGCAAAACAAGGCAAAGCAGCTAACAAACATGCAGGTGACGAGTGAGGCTGATTTTTAATGGGCTGTGTAGATATTTCTAATTTTAAAAGTCATGGGCAACAGACAGTCCCCCTCCTCTTAATGAGAAAAGTTTAATTTAAAAACAGCTTGGTGCTAGCTTTGTGATGGAATACAGTCACGTTTCTTCTGCAGGGACCGACATCAGGATCATACAGGTCAGGCAGTATCTGGAGCATATGTCCTCTGTTTGGAATTTTCCAGGAGGGACTGGAATGAACAGCTGTGAGTGTCTTTTCAGAGGACTCTAAGCTCTCGTGCTGGATTCAGTTATGTGACCTGAGTCACATAACTGAATTTATGCTTAAAAACAGCTTAGTGCTAGCTTTGACACTGAACGCAATTAGCCTCATTCATGAATTTATGTTTGCTGTGTCTCCTGCTTCCTGGAAATGCACCAGCTTGGGTTATGTGCGAACCTTGGGGGAAAGGAGGGGCAGGAATGAAGACGTCCGTTGTCACTTCTGCCTACGCTCAAGTCTGATGTTTTCCAAACCAACCATGACAAACACAAGGCAGCTTAAGGAAAAAAGGGCTCCTGTGCTGAAGCGCTGTGTACAGCACCTGACTCACAGTAAAAAGGCCCAGCCCACTGAGATCCCATTTGAAGGTCACACTTAACTGGAATCAAGGCTCATCTTCCAGCAGGGTTGAACACCAATGCGGTGTTTTCATCTGGGTCAGAGATCCACAGAGGCTTTACCTCTAGACCTCAAAGTGCTGCTCACGTCTGAAACTGACCTTACCAGCCCCCGCTTCTCTAATAGCCCCAACCCCATGGCACTTCATCCAAAGGAATTATTTTTCTTCAGTGGTAGAGTTTCAAAATCAGTGAGTTCTTTTAGCCTTTTCTAATCACACAAATATTTATCCTGCTCTCATATAGGCAGATTGTTCTTATTTGTAAAGACTAGAAAAACTCCCCTCTCTCCCATCATTATGCCACGATCTGAAGGGGCTGGGAGATTAATAAAATGTGCAAATGGGAAGAGGATCAAAGCTGGGGGAATAGTGGAGCCTTAGGAACTGGATAGCACCTGCTCCTCTATGGATGTTTAAATTTATTTATTTTATTTTATTTTTTAAGAAAAGATATATAATTAAGCCCAAGGCCTAGATATGTTTATTGATAAAACTGAGTGGCTGAAAAAGATTTTTTTTAAAAAAAAAAACTTACTAGTTAAATTTATTTTTTAAGACACTGATTATCAAGCAAAATACTTCAGTTTTCAATCCCTGAATTTCGAGATCCAGTAATAAAGCTCGTATTTATTGGGCACTTCCTAAGTGCCACTGTCCTGAGGGGATCACAGATCATCACAAAAGAAAAAAAAAAAAACTTACTAGTTAAATTTATTTTTTAAGACACTGATTATCAAGCAAAATACTTCAGTTTTCAATCCCTGAATTTCGAGAACCAGTAATAAAGCTCATATTTATTGGGCACTTCCTAAGTGCCACTGTCCTGAGGGGATCACAGATCATCACAAAAGAACCTGAAATAGCTATTGTTATTATTTCTGTTTTACAGAAAATGAAATCGAGGTGCAGAAAAATAGAACAACTCATGCAGTCAATAAGTAGCCCAGGCCAAGATGTGAACCCAAAACTCTCTGGCTCTAGAGCCTATGTCTTTAACCAAGAGCAAGAACCAAATCTGAGTCTTCATAGTTTGCCAAGAGATTTAGCACTAGATGCTTCAACCGTGACACAGATGAAGAAATCCATGAGTGGTTTAAAATAAAAGGGAGTCCAGAGGAGATGGCTATCCTCCCCCAAGCCAAACCCCAGGACACTGAGTGGCCTCTCTCAACGAAGATGGTGCAGTTAAACGTAACGATCCTTTGCAGGTGTCTTCGTGTCCTATAAAGGTTATACAGTCATGAAATGATGTTTTGGTCATGACAGACTGTGTAAACCATGGTGGTCTCATAAGANATTAAGCCCAAGGCCTAGATATGTTTATTGATAAAACTGAGTGGCTGAAAAAGATTTTTTTTAAAAAAAAAAACTTACTAGTTAAATTTATTTTTTAAGACACTGATTATCAAGCAAAATACTTCAGTTTTCAATCCCTGAATTTCGAGAACCAGTAATAAAGCTCATATTTATTGGGCACTTCCTAAGTGCCACTGTCCTGAGGGGATCACAGATCATCACAAAAGAACCTGAAATAGCTATTGTTATTATTTCTGTTTTACAGAAAATGAAATCGAGGTGCAGAAAAATAGAACAACTCATGCAGTCAATAAGTAGCCCAGGCCAAGATGTGAACCCAAAACTCTCTGGCTCTAGAGCCTATGTCTTTAACCAAGAGCAAGAACCAAATCTGAGTCTTCATAGTTTGCCAAGAGATTTAGCACTAGATGCTTCAACCGTGACACAGATGAAGAAATCCATGAGTGGTTTAAAATAAAAGGGAGTCCAGAGGAGATGGCTATCCTCCCCCAAGCCAAACCCCAGGACACTGAGTGGCCTCTCTCAACGAAGATGGTGCAGTTAAACGTAACGATCCTTTGCAGGTGTCTTCGTGTCCTATAAAGGTTATACAGTCATGAAATGATGTTTTGGTCATGACAGACTGTGTAAACCATGGTGGTCTCATAAGACTACAATACTGTATTTTTACTGTATCTTTTCTATGTTTAGAGATGTTTAGATACACGAATTCTCACTACTGTGTTACAGTGCCTACAGTACTCAGTACAGTAACACGCAGTACGGTTTCTAGCCTAGGAGCCCTGTGCTATACCATCTAGGTGTGCAAAAGTACACTCTGATGTTCGCACAACGACAGATGTTCTCAGAATGTATCCCCATCATTAAGCGATGCACGACTGTATTCAATCTTAAAAGAGTCCGTTCTACTCACTTGCCCAGGCTGCATCCACCTGGCTGTAGTTAATGCCAGGCTAAAGTGCCATTTAAATATTGAGGTGCCTTTTCAATGATTCAGACAGCACACGATGACTCTCCCTCAATTGAACTATTGTCTGAGAGGTACGTTGCTGCAGGCTTGCGACGAAAGCTGCTTATTGTTTTGTAAAGACACACAGGAGTGAGTGATGTGTTCTTGCAAGTCATCCGCAAAGTCAGAGAACACACCAAGCAATAGGTAGTTACAGGGACCCACTTGTGTTTAGCCCTGTGATTGTCCAACTGTCTCCTGGACATTTCTACCTAGATTCTCCCCAGGCACCTAAAACAGCACAGTTAAAACTGAGCTATTGGGCCGGCCCGGTGGCGCCCTCGGTAGAGTGCAGAGGAGCCCGGCGGCGCTCCCGCTGAGGGTTTGGATCCCATATAGAGACCTGTCCGCTCACTGGTTGAGCACGGTGCGGGTGCGACACCGAGGGTTGCGATCCCATTACCGGTCACGAAAAAAAACTGAGCTATTTATCTCTTCCCTCATACCCAGACCTGCTCTTCCAGAGTATTTTTTATGCTGATTAGAAAGTCTGCCACCTTACTAGTCTACTTGGTTTGAACTACCTTACGCTTCTCCCCGTCTCTCCAGCTCCACATCCACTGGACCATCCAGTCCTGTTGGGTCTCCCTCCGAAGCGTCTCTCACATTTAACTTCCCCCTTCCTTGCTGTCACTGCCTTTGTGCAGCCCCCTGTTTTCCCTCCTCTGAACTACTGAACTTGCATCCACGTGTTCTCTCTAGCTCTTGTTTTCCACCCATCATTCCTCACTCCAGTCTGAGTGACCTTCCTAACACGCAAGTATTCTTAGATTTATTTATTTATACAGGTTGAGTATTCCTTATCTGAAATGCTTGGAACAAGAAGGGCCTCGGATTTTGGATTTTTTGTGTGTGTGTGATATTTGCATAATACTCATCAGTTCAGAATCCCTAATCCAAAACCCAAAATGCTCCAATGAGCATTGCCTTTGAGCATCATGTCAGTGCCCCAAAAGTGTGTGTGTGATATTTGCATAATACTCATCAGGTCAGAATCCCTAATCTGAAAATCCAAAACCCAAAATGCTCCAATGAGCATTGCCTTTGAGCATCATGTCAGTGCCCCAAAAGTTTTGAATTTTGGAGCATTTTAGATTTTGGATTTTCAGACTAGGGATGCTCAGCCTAACTGCTATTGGCTCTGTTTCTTACAGCCAAATATCCTAAGTTATACCTTTCACCTCAATCTGCCATCCATTCCTCATCTGAGCTCCATCACCCAACCCAACACCACTCTAGAATTTCATACACCTGCCCCCAACTATGGTTATGCCTTCAGGTATTTGCATATGATTTTCATCTGTTTGGGCTGTTTCTCCATTTGGAAAACTCATGTTTAACTTTCAAGATATAGCTCAAATATGAATCCTCTGTGAAGTCTCCATAGATTCCTTTCTTTTTATTTTTTGAATTGAAATATAATTGGTTGTACATATTTATGGGATACAGAGTTGACTATCAGTATTTGTGTATAGTATCTGATGATTAAATAAATACTACTGGCATGTTCATCATTACAAATCAAAATTATTCTTTGTGTCCCTTACCCAATTGCTCCCTAACTTCCCTCCCCCTCCCACCTCTAGTAACTATATGTCTTTTCTCTTCTTCTGAAAGTTCATCAGGTTTTTGGGGGGTTTTTTTGGTGTGTTTGTTTTGGTCTTTTTTTTCTTTCTTTTTGTCTTCTTTTATTTCTTCCTTAGCTCCCACTTATGAGTGAGAACATGCAGTATTTCTCATTTTGGGTGCCTGGCTTATTTCACTTAACATGATTTTCTCCAAGCTCATCCATGTTGCTGCTAAATGGCAGAATTTCATTTCTTTTTATGGCTGAGTAGTATTCCATTGTACACATATACCACATTTTCCTTACCCAGTTGTCCATTGATGGACATTTAGGTTAGTTCTGTACCTTGGCTATTGTAAATAGAGCTGCAATGAACATGGGAGTGCAGGTATCCCTTCAACATAGATTCTTTTGGGCATATTTAATTGCTTTCTTCCTTGCATCACAAGATCTATGGTCATCCTCTATTGCATTCTTAAAATGAAGAGCTTTTCAAGCCTGTTTTCCCCACTTGATGATGAGATTCTAAATACAAAAGGCAATAGCTAATGTACATTCACATCCCCAGTGAATGTCACATTTAATATTCTTGGATAAATCTATCCAACATTTATTATTCAACAAATATGTACCAAGTCCCAGCTATTTGATAAGCACTGGGCTAAATACTTAGGATACAATGGTAAGAAAAACTAGATCTGACCTCTGTGCTCATGAAACTTGTAGTCAATTGCAGAAACAAATATTAGTCAAGCCAACACAAAGATATTGGTAAAATTAAAATTGCACTAAACTGCATTAAGTGTTCTGAAGGAAGAGCCACAGTATTACAAAAATCAAGTCTGACATAGCCGGGGAAACCAGGGAAGGATTTGAGCTGAGTTTCGCACTGTGAACAGCAGTTAATTGGACAGAGAGGTGAGGTGAGGAAGAATGAAACAGAGGGAGCAGTTTGTGCAAAGGCCCTGTGGCAGAAGGGAGGCGAGAGAGTATGAGAAACTGAAAGAAGGACATGGTGGCTGGAGCAGTTGGAAAAAGATGAGCTTGTTGGAAGATAAAGCTGGAGAACTAGGCAGGGCCTTGTAGTTCATGCTGAAAAGCTTTATCTAACTTAAAAGAGTAATGGGAAACAATGCAATATTTAAACCAGGGAGTATAAAATCATTTTGCATTTTGAAATCACTTGGGGTCCAGGGTGGAGAACATATGAAATGTGGGAACAACAGGTAAGAAATTAGGGCAAAAGCCTAAGGGAGAGAAGATGGTAACCTGGAACAGCAAGAGAAGTGATGGTAAAGATGGAGAAAGATAGATGGATTGGCAAGATTTTTAGGAGGTGACAGTAACAGGACTTGGGATGGATTAGACACATACAAAAAGACAAAAAAGACAAGGCAGAACATATTTGAGTTGCTAATTGGACAGTACAAACTAAAGATTGTCAACACTATGCTGGACTTAGAAACCACTTGTGTTTTCTACTGCAGTTCTTAAAGTGTGGGAAGAAGGGATGGGGAGGGGACATCAGGACTCTAGCTCCAACCAGAATCTCTAAAGTGGGGAGGGGGAGGGGGGACACCCAGCAAAGGCAATAATGGTTTGGGGATCGATGTAAGGACAGGTTCAGACAAGCTGCTGGATGCAAAATTGCCATGGAAGATCAGGACAGAAGGTGAGAATGATCAGGGCAAGCTTCGCAGTGCGACCCGAGCTAAGCCTTGGATGATGAGTAGTTTTCAGGCAGGACAGAGATGGAGAAAGGACCCCTACCAGAAGATCATGGGACCTGGGTGATGACAAAGAAAGGAGAAGCTTCTGAGGTGCCTTCTTTGATTCTCCTTCATTTTCTTTATGCTGAGAAACAGGACAAGCAAGATTGTTGCAGGTTCTACTTAAACGATAATAGTCTATGGTGGAGGGCATGCACTGGTGCAAAGTTTTGCTGCTGGCCTCTTCAGAGGTCTGACGGTGTTTATGTTTTGTCTTTCAGTGTGTGAGGCTGTGTGCTCAAGGTCTGGAGATTGCAGCTATTTTATTTTATTTTTTATTGAAACATAGTTGATTGTACACATCTGTGGGGTACCACATTGAATATCAATACCTGTGTGCAATATGTGATACTCAGATCAGGATAGTTAGTATCAGCTATTTTAAATCACAGCTGCACCTTTGGTTCAATGACATTCATGAACACATTTTAGGAGCCTCCTGTGTTGCAGGCATTGTACTAAGTTCTGGAATCGCAAAGATGAATAAGACATGGCCTCTACCTAGTGTGTCTTGCAGTCCATAAAATGCTATTGAATGACGTTCAACTATAATATTAATAATACAGATAAGCCTTTGAGTGTACAAAATAGTCAATATAAAAATTGAAAAATTCTAACTGGACAAAATGGAATACCATATACATCAGATCAGTGTTTCTTGAATTGCATTCTCTCTAGACCTAAGGCGTATAAATGCCTATTAAAATAGATGGGTTTTTGGGCCGGCCCCGTGGCTCACTCGGGAGAGTACGGCACTGGTAGTGCCAAGGCCGTGGGTTCGGATCCTATATAGGGATGGCCGGTGCGCTCACTGGCTGAGCATGGTGTAGACAACACTGTGCTGAGGATTGCAATCCCCTTACCGGTCAGAAAAACAAAAAAACAAAAAAAAATAGATGGGTTTTTTTCACCCAACACAGACTACAGAATTGGGTAGGGCCTAAGAATCAACATTTTAAACTAGTTCTCCAGAGATCCCAATGCCCACTATAAAGTTACACTGTATTAAACAAGAAACGAATCTGGATATTAGAAAATTAAAACCCTCTCTTCTACTCTTTTGTGCTTTTTTGGAAAAATGAATAAATGTTAAATGTAACCAAAACACAAACTCTTGTGTATCTATCTTCAGGATTAGGATCCCAGCAGACGGGGAGATCCAAGTTAAAATTCTTTTCACCCTCCCTTGCTTACACATAAATAGTCTGTGTTCTTGTTTGTCAGTGTTACACAGAGGCCTTTGTATGTGATTATTTATGTTGTCAACTTCAACACATAAAATATAAGGCACAAATTACTCTATGTGTGGCTTCCTAGTTTTGAGTATGTACATTTTCAACCTCGATGTGAAATCAGCACTGAGTTTGCTTCTAAAGGGCATGGATACATACATAATTTGTAAAGAAATCTGTCACCTTTGGTTGAGAGGAAGTATCAATGTAATTTGGCTTTGTTGTGCAGATTCTGTCCTTTTTGTTTTCTACCTTAGCCACATGTAAAAAGAAAAATAATTTTTTAAAGAAAACACAAAAGGCTAATCCATTTCATTAGGAAGAACTCATTCAAATTTCATGTGAGGGAAGATCAAGTTGGATCTTGCTGAGACCTTGTCCTGTGTAGCCTGTAACAGGAGCATCAAGGAAGAAAACCGGAGTCGGGCTTTAACGTGAGTGCATAAAGGTGCAAAGAGAGAGGAAGAGAGGTCGAAACCGTCATGCTTCTCTGCTCCATCTACTTCCTGCCTATAATATACACGTAGGTTAATTCCCGGGAGGTAGGAAAAAGACTCACCTTGTATTAAAATTAAATCTCATGGAGAATAAGTAAAATTTCAAGCAAACCTCAAAGCAACGTACATAAAAAGAGCAGACACCTCCTAAAAACACTGTGCACAGATGTTTGAGCCTCAGAGAGGTATGGACTCATAGACCTTGGAGTTCAAAAGGTCCAGAGGGAGAAATAGCCTAGTCCAGAAGGAGAACATGAACCCCCAAGGGGGGCGTGCCCTTCCCAAATTCACCTGGCAAGTCAGTGGTAGTGTGGTCAAGAAACTGCACCCTTGACTGCCAGCCCCCCACCTGCCTCTGTGCTGCTCACACAAGGTTTAAACAATTGTGCCCCCTACTCAGTCCCAACCAGATCCTTTATGTGCCATGTTGATGACCCAGAAAGGATCGTCTCATCATTGTCCTCCCAAAACTTGGTGGCTTTATCCTTACAGAGCAAAAGCTTAATTACACATTATCATTCAATAAGCATGAAAACCAGCCAGCCTTTAAAAATGGCCACATCCATGCCCTGTTCTAATTCTCACAGCCGGCCTTTCAGAGCTCAAAGCCTGTTTTGGGGCAGGAGGGTCTGTGTGTGTGCCTCTGTGTGTGTGTGTGTGTGTGCCTGTGTGTGCACACGTGTGTTCAAGGCGGTGGGGCCTAGGGAAAACCAATCATGTGGACCCTGTAGACAGCTTTGATCCGCATCTTTGCCCAGTAAAACAACTTGTAGCCACAAAAGCAGTCAAGCACTAAAGCATTTGGAGCATTGTCATCTGATCCAGCGGCCATGGGCCCTTTTTCTCAGATGCCTGAATGCCTTCACAATGAGAGCACTGCACTTGCCCTGCGAGGGAGGTCCCCTTGTCACTCACCTGCTGTCATTCTTTCCAGGGCCCAGAACAGTCCAAGGGGCCTTCACTATGGGCTCTAACTGGGCCCTTCAGTCTCTTGAGCAGGCTTCCCAGGTGGAAAAGGGAAAAGTTTACATTTCTTATTGTGGGCCTATGCGGAGGGACTAAAAAGGTCCCAAAAGTTCATCAAAAGCTTGCATTGAAGATGGGGAAGGGGGATGAGAGGAGAAAAAGCTGGGAAGGTGAGAAATAAAAACAATACCCAGTAATTTATTCAACTATTATGTAACAAGTTAAAATCAGGCTCCTTCCAGGTCTAAATAGACACTCTGGTCCCATAATTAACTTGGGAAAATGAAGCCTTTTGCTACCTTTGATCATTGGTATTTTTGTGACTAATGTGTAACTGGAGCTGCGTTTTCTGGGGCGTGAGCCTCACCTGAGCAGCTGCTGGGGGAGAGCGGTCTGGTCTCCTGTGGTCAGCCTGTAAGGCACGATGGCAAAGCAGAGACTCAGCAAGCTCAGGTCGGGCCCAGCAAAGGCAGACCCAAAGAGATGTGCTGGCACTGACAAGTGTCATCTGTTGGTATTTTTTCCCTTGAAGGGAAGAGGTAGGGGGCATTTCAATAACGGTGCAGAATATTGTCTCTCAAATCACAAAGAAGATGACCTCTAAAGGCTCATTATTTTAATTTTCTCTCCTTTTGGTCCCTCATCAACTTCTATTCCTCCCTACTCCCTAGCCCCTTCATGTGCAAAATACACATACACTGACACACGCACACATATACACACACACACACACTACAAAACATACACACACGTACACACATAAATACACACATGCTGGGCAAAAACTGGCATGTGCACAAAGCTGAAGCTCTGTGGATGCTTCCAGGCTAAGGAGGCTCAATCAAACTAAAAAGTAGGGAGGTGTTAAGAAATCTTGTTTGATAGAAGCGACTTTTCTTTTATTGAAGAACTTAATAGTGAATCTTTTCCCAATTCCTATCCAATTGCCTTCTTTTTGCCCCTAAGTTCTAAAATCCTTGACTGGAAAAAGAGTTTACGTTACTAAACACTTTTACGGTTTAAAAAAAAAAAAAAATCTATGAATGCAACCCCTTCTCCATTTCCTGTGGAATTTGGTCTTTTGGATTCGCTAGAGCGCCCTCATGTGTTGCTCTGTCGTAATACCATCCAAGAGATGAGAAGGATGTAAGAGTGTTTAGACATTGTGTCACCACAATTCAAAATATCACTTTTCTTTTCCCACCTTTACATCCTCAGTGGGCCCATGAAGCTGAGAAGTGCTACGGGATAGGCGGGTGACAGCACAAAGCTGTCACCACCCCCAAATGTGTGTCTAGGCAAAACCCAGGCAATCTCCAGCCCTTCTCCTGAGTTGGGGCTCGGCTGGCTCACTCTCACAGCCCTGAGCTGTGAACACAGGTTGCACTGGACAGAGACCAAGAGGGAGCAGCTGTGTACTTCTCCCTGCCTCATCAGAGCTGACTTCTGGGCTAAGAGTCTCATTCACTAATTAAAGCTGAAGAGTTCATGGTAATACCATATTTCTCAATGTGAGGTTCGGGGAACACCAGCAACAGAATCCCCTGAAGCATTTGTTAGAATGGCAGGTATCTGTGCTCCATCCTGTACCTGTTAAATCAAAATCTTTGCTACTGGGACCCAAGAATCTGCATTTGAATTACACTGAAGTTTGCACAACCTCCCTTATTCTTTTCACACCCCTTTAGATTACAGATTTATATATGAACAAAGGACTTTAATCCCCTAAACCAGTGGGGTGGCTTCAGATACTGTGGCCCGGCAGCAGGAGAGATATTTTTAAGCAAGGAAGAGGAGAGGGGTTTCCAGTGCCTCTGATTTTTCCCACAGAGGCAGCTGCACGTGCAGTAGAAATAAAGAGCCAGCCCGAGCTGACCTTCTCTGTTCTACCCCTTTGAGTGCACCCGAGGGCTGGAGCACACATTGGGGTGGGGATGGCAGTGGGGCTTCTGGGATGAGAACTCTGCCTAAAAACTTGCATATGGAGTTGGGGCAGAAGGGGCTGTGAGAGAGGCAACTTACCTCTAGAGGGCGCCAACCCAGGTAAGAGGAGCATGCCCTTCCGGTCTCTCCTGCCTTATCATTTTCTAGCTGGGAGGTTTACCCCAGTTTCTCTGAAGAAAATGGGGACTAGTATTTGTGCCTGCCTCAATAAATACATTATTGTTATAATGACTTTCTAAAGGTCCTGAGATCAGTGGGAGGATCATGTTCTCAGAGATAGGTGTTGTGAGCAGTGGATATGTAGGTACACAAAAAAGTCTTCCACATGCTGGGTCTGCAGCAAGGGGAAGGGATGCCTGGTGGGAAGTGAAGGGCTGGGAGCCCCCCTCTCTTCCACACCAGCCCCCACTGTCCTCTTTATTCCAGCCAAGTGAGGCTCCTTTCTGTTCCTTGAACCCAATGAACACTGCTGGTTCTCAGGAGGAAACTGAGGCTGGTCCTGGATGTTCCTGAGTGAGGAAGGTTGTACAAAGGTCTCCTCTTGCCTCAGGCACAGAGCATTGAATAGTCATTCTTGTTCCCAACCTTGGCAAGGGGTGGGATCAAGCATGGGTTGGACGTCCCTGAGCAGCCATTCAGAGAAATGGGTGGGGGATGGGGGTGGGGGTGGGGAAGGAAGCCTTCCTTCCAGCAGGTGCTCAGGAAGACCCAAGTGAGGCAATGCATGGGGCCAAAAGAGCCTTGACTGTAACCAGGCAGACAGGGCTTACGCCCACTTCTGCCATGTACTGGCTGTACGACCTTGGTTAATATTCTTAGACTCTCTAAGCCTCAGTTTCCTTACCTGTAAAATGACTAAATAATAGTACCCACCTCATAGTTGTTATAGGATTAACAGAGATAAGGCACATAAATCAACGACACTGTGTCTGTACATTACGTGCTCTACTCATCCTAACTATAGCGATTTGATGTTTGGGAGCCACACTCCCTAGTTTATGAGCTTAACGTCTGCCTTGGGTTGAATGTCTCCCCAAAACTTAAACCCCACTGTAACTGTGGAGGGTGGGAAATGCTGTTATGGTAATTGAAAGGTGGGACCTTGAAGAGGTGATTGGATCACAGGAGCGTGCATTAGTGAATAGATTAAAGATGGTGGTCATGGGCATGATCTGGAAGGCTTTAAAAGGAGAGCGAATGAGGAAGTGAGTGTCTCTCCCTGCTCTCTCTGCTCTGCCATTTTTACAATGTGATACCCTGCTGTCACTGTCACCACCGCCAAAGAAAGCCTTCACTAGATGTGTTCCCTGGACTTTGGACTTCCAAGCCTCTGAAACTGTGAGCAATAAATTTCATTTTCTTTATAAAATACCCACTTCCGTGTACTTTGTTGTAAGCTACAGAAATGGACTAATACAAGGTCAGTGCAACACCTCTCTTTTGTGTTATTTTATATTTTCCCATTTATTCTCCCATTCTTACTCCTCCTCCCCTCCCTTTCTTCCATCATGGGTTTTCGTACATGTCCTTAGATTTTGGGTGTCTCCGAAAAATATAGGACTTTGTTTTGTATGTATATTCAATTTTAATATCCATAAATGTTATCGTGCTATAAATCATTTTCCACCTTTTGCACTCAATTCTGCGATTTTTAGAGGTATTCATATCGCTGTTTGCCAATGGTTCTCAACTTCTCTACATAACAGAACCGCTTATGGAGCTTTTGAAAAATACCTGGTCATTGATTCCAGTGATTCTGATTTAATTTGTCTAGGGTGGAGGACATTCTGATGTGCAGCCAGGGTCGAGAACCACTGTTGTATGCAAATTTAGCTCAGAGGCTGGGACGTGTTGGGCAGGGAGAAGACCTGGAGCCCACTTTTTTCTGGTCACAGCAAGTCCTTACAGCAAAATCAGGTAATGAGATGATCCTAAGGACAGTGCCAAAAGGCAAATGAAGCGAGAAGAAAGTAAGTTGCAACTTAAGGGGTATCTAAGGCAGGGCAGAAATCAGACCTCTCACTCCACCCCATGTGTAAAAGTCACGGAGCAACATGTTGATTCATCTGTTCATTGAATAAGTCAGTATTTACTGAGCACCTCTATGTGCTGGGCATTCTGCAAGGTGCAGGGAGTACAGCAGTGAGCAGGGCAGACGTGGTCTCAGCCCCCAGAAGCATTCAAACCTGTTAAAATAAAACTGCTCAGGCCCCACTCCCAGAACCTCTGACTTAGTAGGCACAGGGCTTGGCTCAGGAATCTCCAACTTAAACAATTGCAACAGGCGATATTGATGCCTCTGGTGCTGGGCATCCTTTGAGGAGCATTGGCGACACCAATTTATGAGAATCGAGTTGTTTTAAGCATGTTTGGTAAATTTACCTCATTCCCTCCCTCTAGAACTTTTTGAGAAAGCAGAACCTCCATTTACTATGTGTCTTCAGCCACAATTCGAAACCCTCTTCCTGCTGTCAGACCTCCCTACACATAACACCAGCAATTAATTCATTCGTTGTGCACCCACGGTATATAGTTGCTATAGAGACATAGTCACTTTTAATCCCTACAAAAACTCTGTAAGGTAGTTCCTGTCCTTTCATGTGAGAAAATGGAGGCTCATGCTGGTTAAGTGACTTTCCCAAGGTTAAGCCCCCCAGGATTTTACCCCATGTCTCTCTGCTTCAAAAGCTGGGCTCCATGTTGCATGGGGCTCCCTAGAAGTCCAGGACGGTCTTCACTTGTCCTGCCATCTATTGGAATGATGACAACATTACGGTCAACACAGATGCCAACAGCACTAACCAATGGCTACTCCAATCATAACCACTGAACAGTTATTTGCTGGATGCTACGTTCATTCCACACACGAAGTATACAGAGAATGCCCTCTTCTCTGGCATTAATTGGCAATAGAAGTTGGTTGGCTCACTGGAAAAACATAGCTAAAGCTGAGAATCATTAAAAAGTGATTATTAAAAATGATAGATACATACATTAAGCATCATATTTTAACCTAAACATATAAATGTACATTCACAAACCAGACTTTTGATGTAAAGCCATGGCATTTTTTTGACTGTAAGTTCTCTGGAGTTCCAGTATCCGCTCTAACACAAACTATACTGATAACATATAGCCTAGGATTTCTAGTTTCTATTTTCTTAGAGTAGAACTTTTTTGCACCTCCTGAAGTCTAAGTGCAAAATTTCATTAAAAATATATTCCAGAAATTTGTCATTAAAATTTTAATGAGTTGGAAGAACGGCAAAATAAATACCAAAATAGTCACTGCCTAAATTAAACAACTGTTAACATTTTGCCATATCCGCCCTATTTCTCACGTTTTATTTAAGATTAGTGTTATTTCTTAAATGTTTGAAAGTGAAACCATCCGGATTCGAATTTTTCTTCACAGGAATATTTAAATTATGAATTTAATGTTTTTAATACATGTAGAATTATTTAGATAATTATATCTTTTTGTGTTTTTCTAGGAATTTATCCATTTTACCTCCATCAACAAGTTTATTAATTTAAAAAAGCTAATAACATATTATTATCTCTTTAATGTTTGTCCCCTTATTTATACTGGTTATTTATGCTTTGTCTTTCTTTTTCTTTTAATAATTTTTTTTCTTGGGGGTTATCAATTTTGTTAGTCTTTTCAAGAGAACAAATTTTAGTTTTGCCAATTATTTTCTTTTGAAAGTTCATTTTCCATTTTATTAATTTTTGCCCTTATCTTTATGACTTCCTCCCTTCTACGTTCTTTGCATTTAATTCTCTGTTCTTTTTCTAACCTTTTTGGCAAATATTTAACCATTGCTTTTCTGCCTTTTTCTTTTAAAATATATGTATTTGCAGCTCTAAGTTCCTCTCTTCTCTTTTTCAACATCCCACTTCTTTTTAGCAGGAGAGAAGGTGGAAATGTCCTCAGAGTTCTGCTCCCTAAGACCCCACAGTCCCTGAGGGGCTTTTGCAGAGTTCCATCAGCCTCCATGTTCTCTCCCACATTCGAGAAGAGGGTCCTCGTGTGAATCTGCTTCCCAGAATTAGCTGGCCCAGTTCTTTCCTGGGTTTAAGATTTTGCAAGTCAGTGTAGGAAGAAACATCAGTGAACAAATGAGGAGCAGGTGGACATCCCATACGTTATCATACGAAATATTTCTAATTTCCAATGACTTTTTTTATTTGATGCATGGATTATTCAGAAGTATACATAGGGCTTATCTTGGGATCTTTTTAAACTTCTAGCTTAATTCTACAGAAAATATTCTCTGAAAACATTCCCTTCTACACTGTTGGTGGGACTGTAAATTAGCACAGTCTTTATGGATTTTCTCAACCTCCGTATGGAGTTCCTAAAACAACTACAGATAGAACTGCCATACGATCCAGCGGTCCCACTTCTGGGTCTATTCATCATGTCAAAGGGAAACCTGCACTCCTATGTTTATCACAGCTCTATTTATAATAGCCAAGATGTGGAACCAGACTAAATGTTCATTGACAGATGACTGGATAAGGAAAATGAGTGTGTATAAATGTATACACACACACACACACACACATATACACACACACAA
>NW_007727785.1:0-28156 GCF_000696425.1 Galeopterus variegatus
TATAACAACTACAATTTTTTTTTTTTTTAAGTTCCTACAACGGGCAAATGGAGAGGACATGCCTGGGTGGGTGGGGGGAGAGGGAGGGTGGAGGGAGGTTTCGGTGATGGGACATTATAATCAACTACATTGTATATTGACAAAATAAAAAAATAATAATAAAAAAATTTTAAAAAATGGAATTAAAGATAAAACGAATATTTCCATGTACTTTTTGAAGACACCTTGCATATATATGTATATGTATATATATATATATTTTTTTTCTTTTAATGACCATCTTTTTCATTTATAGGAATAAAAAATTTCAAATAAACCTCTGAAGTTTCCTATTATGCTAAGTGGAAAAAGTCTGTCGAAAAGACCACATACAATATGATTCCACCTGTATGAAAAGTCCACAATAGGCAAATTTATAGAGACAGAACCTGTATGAGTGGTTTCCTAGGGCTGGGGGACATGGACGGGGGTATAGAGTGATTGTCAAAGGGCATGAAGTTTCTTTTTGTGATGATGATAAAAATGCTCTAAAATTGAAAGTTGACAGTGATAGCACAACTGTGTGAATCTATCAAAACCATTAAATTATGTACTTTAAGGCTTTCTAATACCTCCTAAATTGAGTAGTAAATAAAAACATTGAGAAAAATGAGGTTTCTCAGTGAAACTAGACTTTCTGATACTCGTAAGGTGAATAAATGTGTTCTGTTCTCATTTACATTGGGAAAAGAAAGAGTCTCTACCTGCTATATGTAGGAATCCTAATGGCCTGGCTTTGCGTTCCACATTAATTATTACTGAACTAATTCAGAAGCAAGATATGCAATCTTAAATAGAAAGATGAGGACTTGGAAACTGGAACTCTGTCTTCAAATACTTATCCCACTTTTCAAACAAAGCCCAGATTTTTACAAACTAAATTAATTCATGTGTTTGTTAATCTGCAAACTGGAGATTGGATCTACCTTAGAGTTTGCTGTGAAAGTTAAGGAAATTATGAATAGCACCAGAGTCTATCATATTATATGAGCCCAATAAATATCAGTTATAGTTTTATTATTTAGCTCTGCTTCTGTGTTTATACACCAAATCTTTTCTATGCAAAGTGGCATCAGGAAATCATTCACCAAAACATTTTTGTAGCCTGATGTTCTGTTAGATACTCCAGACGATATATATACAAGTCCCTGCATTCAAGACTCTTGCATTCATTATGAATGAGAGCTAAACAGATACCCCAGGGTATAATAGAGTGCTAATAGGGACACATCCTATAACTCTTCCCACCATTCAAAAGAAGGAAAAATTACTTCTAAATGGAATGACCAGAGACTTCAAGGAGAATTTTTGCTCTCTACTGAAAGGCTCTTTGTGAGAGCCATCCAAATGATTCTCCTTTTGCTTGTGCACATTATTGCCTTTGCACGGTCTCTCAGGTATTTTCATAACCCTGAATGCAACAGAGATAATTAACTCCAGAAATTGAAAGATATTCAATCTCTATTTCTATTATGTAATTAAAATACATCACAATTGATTTTGAATTATGTTAGATCTCACAAAATAATTCAGAGGAGAGCTGAGAGAGTAAAATGAAGTAATATATAATACAGTGAAGAGCCTGCTTTCTTAAAATTTCCAATCATAAACTATACTTCTTTATTAGTAAATAAATAATATTTATAAAAAATACTAAATATAAATAAAATCTGCATAGCTAAGATTAATAAATAATCAATAAACAAAAAAAATTCTATAGACTAAATGTAAAAACACTTTGCCTAATTTATTTTAATTTCAAAAAGTAAAAATACCTAAATTTTATTATGGAGAATTTGAATGTGTTTTTATTGCCTAGTTTAGTTTATATTCATTTTTGCACTTCATAATTATTTGACAGGTTGACTTCTGTGATATAAAATCAATCCAAGCAAATGGTGAACATGTTTAATTAGCTTGCTTAATTAATCCACTACAATTCACATGGCTCCCAGCTGTAACACAATTTGGACATTTATTCAAGTGAGATGCTGATTTAAAATGTAAATATAAATATACTGACAAGTTTTATCAGGTTGCTGCCTTAAGTTGGGGGAGAGTACGAAGTGTGGGTTTGCTCTTTCATTAGACTGCCTAGATTTGAATATACTCACCACTTTGACCTACATGAACCAAGCAGAGTTGCATAATCTCTTTGTGCTTCAATTTCTCAACCTAAAATGGGCATGATAATATCTGAAGTGCCTATATCAGATCATCTTTATAATCGTTATAGTGTTTAGGAAAATACCAGACACATAATACATTATTGATTAAAGTTAGTTCTCATTATATTCTATACTTCCAAAAGGGAAAGACAGAGTCCACTGAAACCTGAATGGGAGATAGCATAATGTGAACCATGAACTTAAAATTTTATCCAAATTCTGTCTCATCCAAACTGTAGATCAAAGACTTTGTCCTCTGTGTGATCCACTCTATATCCCTTTTGGCAAAGGTGATGACCCTCCACTTGATCTCCTCACAAGTAGTATCATACCAATTTTACAGATTCTTAGGCAATTAATCCTTAATATCATGCACTTTTCTTATGCCATAACTTGCCATCTCACTTTCAGGCTTGTTTTCAATTAAATGGTGAATTCAAGAGGACTGAGATCTTGTTCTGTTCCTGCTGATTTCCATACCTGGCAGAGTGTCTTGCATAGAATGGAAGTCCATGACTACTTCTTCAGTATAGACTTATATCACTGAAGTTATAATTAAGAGTTTCCTCTTCAATTTTTTTACATAATACAGAAACTTTACTATATCGTGACTTATTGAGAGCAGGGTCTGTACTTCTTTTTATTTCGAAGACTTAACCTGGGTTTTTGGCATAAGGTAGGCATTTTATAAAATTCAACTGATAGACACCAATTTGGTCAAGATGCCAAATTCTCCTGGCTATACTTGAAGGAAGTTTTGAATATCTGTATAAATATTATAAACCAGGGAATGAGAATACAAGGAAATATACAAAATTTTGTCACCTGAGGATTTAAATATTTAAGTTCTAGATTAATACTGCCATTCTTCTGAAGAAAATATGCTCTACCATCATTTGAAAATGCTACACTTGGACTTTTGGTTTCCCATCCAGCATGTAAGGAACTTGGAAGTCACCACTTTATCCTAACAAGTGAAAAAAAAGAGAGAGAGAGAGAGAGAGAGAGAGAGAGAGAGAGAGAGAGAGAGAGAGAGAGAAAAAGAAAGAAAAAAACAGAACAAACTGAAAAATGAATTGGTGTTCTTAGATCCATAAGAGAAGTAAGGTCACAGGGAAAACCACCACCCCAAAATTGGAGAGACAGACAGGCAGATACAAAGAATTCCAACTTGGATCAAAAACCTATGTGGAAACCAGTGCAAGGGTAGGAAAATCTGAACTGTATATGATGACTTGCTAGAGTCTCAGTGTGGGCAACTCTGAGAGTTGTTGCTCTCAGTGTGGGCAACAACTGGGAACAAAACATAGGAGGGTGCCCACACTTTTGTGAATTTTGTCTCCAGGAGCTAGAACAGGTTCTCACAAGTGAACATCAGAGAAAAATTCCCTCATGCTTCCAGCAGGGAGGAGGAAATAAGAACCATTTTGAAATATGTTAGAGCATTCTGTTTTTCTTAACAATGTCTGGCCCCAAAGAAAGTATTTAACCTGAACCTAACCTACTGGGGTTTTATCAGAACCTAAATGAGCTAGGGAAAAGGAAATATCCAACTCCAGCAGGCCCTAGCCATCCACATGGAAGAAGGGAAATACCTAACTCCAGCCCATTCTAGCTATCCTACCAGACCTGAGATGGGGCACAGGGGAGTTGAGAAGCACTTGTGAAGTTCACAGTCCAGAGGCACAGGCTCGCTAAAAGTCTGAGACCTAGTCATAGGACCAGAGAATGCTTCCCCTGCCCCACACCTGACCACCACATTACTAAAGGCCAATTTACAACAGTTCCATTTAACTGGTACATCACGTCCAGCAATCAAGAAAAAAATTATAGAGCATATATAAGGAGGAAAAAAAAAAACACAGTTAGAAGAAACAGAGTAAGAGAACCAGACTCAGATATGGAAGGGATGTTAAAATTATCAGGCTGAGAATTTTAAAAAAACAAAAACCAAAATAACTATGATAAATATACTAAGGGCTCTAATGGAAAAAAGAGACAGCATGTAAGAACATATGGGCAATGTTAGCAGAGAGATGGAAATTATAAGAAAGAATCAAAAAATGCTAGAGGTCAAAAATACTGTAATAGTAATGAAGAATGCCTTTATTTGGGCTTATTAGTACACTGGACATAGCCAAAGAAAGAATCTCTGAGCTTAAGAATATTTCAACTGAAAGTGCTGACATGTGTGTGTGTGTGTGTGTGTGTGTGTGTGTGTGTGTGTGTGTATGCTTATTGTATAAGCAAAATAAGTGACAAGGGATGGAAGGGAGTAATTAGGATTATTTTTTCATTATAAGGTACTTATACTACCCATGAAGTAGTATTGTGGTATTGGAAAGTAAACTTAGTCGTAAATGAATATTACTAAAGTCCAGGACAATGACCAAAAATAGTTTTTAAAAAAAGTATAACTGATATAAAATAATGAATTGAAATCACAAAATGCAAGAAAAAAGTGAAAGACAAAAATATGAGCAAAGAAGAACAAATAAAAAATGATAATAAATATGAAAACATTACTCCAACTATAACAATACTCAGTTTAAGCATAAATGGTATAAACACACCAATTAAAAGACAGAGATTGTCAAAGTGAATGAAAAAAACAAGACCCAAGTATTTGTGGTCTATAAGAAATTAACTTTAAATATGAAGAAATATGTAATTTAAAAGTTAATGAATGTAGAAAAATATATCATGCTACCACTAATCAAATGAAAGTGGGGGTAGCTATGTTAATTTTAGATAGAGTAAACTTCAGAGCAAGAGCAGTTAACGGGGATAAAGATGGGTGTTACATGATGATTAAGGGGTCAATTTTCCAACAAATAATAATCCTTAATGTGCATGTATGTAACAACAGAGCTTCAAAATATGTTAGGTAAAAACTGATAGAACTGCAAGGAGAAATAGATGAGTCCACTATTAAAGTTGGAGACTTCAACACCCCTCTATTAGAAAAGGACAGATCCAATAAGCAGGAAATCAGTAAGGACATATTTGAACTTAACAGTACCATCACTCAACTGGATATAATTGACATCTATCAACTATTTCATCCAACAACCTAAAAGAACACATGCTTCTCAAGTTAATGTGGAACATATACTAAGATAAACCATTATCTGGGCCATAAAATGCATTTTTTAACAAATTTTAAAGAATCATACAATGTCTTCTTTCAGACCACAATGAAATTAAACTAGAAATCAATAACAGAAAGGTAGCTGGGAAAATCACAAGAATAAATGTAGATTAAGCAATATTCTTGTAAATAACACAGAGGTCAAAAAATAAATCTCAAGAGAAATTTTAAAAATATGAAAACACAACTTATCAATACTTGTAGAATGTAATGATAGCAGTTCTTTGAGGGAAATTTATAGCATTGAATATATACATATGGAAATGAAGAAAAATCTGAGGTCAATAATCTAAGTTTACACCTTATGAAACTGAAAAAAGGAGATTAAATCCAAAATAAGTGGAAGAAAAAAATAATAAAAATTTGAGTAGAAATCAATAAAATTTAAAACAGGAAATAAACAGAAAATCTCCATAATTCCAAAAGTTATTTCTATAAAAAGTAAATAAATTGACATGCCTCTAGAGAGATGACACAAATTACTAATATCAGTAATGAAGAGGGGACATCACTACAGATTCTATGAATATCAAAATAATAATAAAGCAGTACTATGAATAGCTCTATGCTCACAAATTTGGTAACTTAGATAAAATAAACTTATTCCTTGAAAGACACAATCTGCCCAAGTCCCAAAGGAAGAAACAGATAATCCAAATAGGCCAATATATATTAAAGGAGTTTATTCAATAATTAATACTTTTCCAAAACAGAAGGCACCAGGTCTAGATGGTTTCACTTATGAATTCTACTCTACCTTTAAGGAAAAAACTATATCAGTTCTCTATAGTCTCTTTCAGAAGATGGAATCAGAAAGAATACTTCCTAATTCATTGTATGAGGCCAGAATTATCCTAATAACAAAACCAGACAAAGATATTAAAAGAAAAGAAAATTACAGAAAATTATGGACATAGATGCGAACACCCTTGTCAAAATATTGGCAAATCAAATCCAATGATGGAAAGAAAAGAAAATTTATACACCATGACCAAGTGGGATTTGTCCCAGGTATTCAAGGCTGGTTCAACATTCCAGAATCAATTAAATAGTCTATTAGATCAACAAGCAAAGAAGAGAACATCACATGATCATATCAACAGATGCAGAAAAAGCATTTGACAAAATCCAAAACCCATTCATGATAAAAAGTCTCAGCCAACTAGGAATAGAAGGAAACACTTCCACAATCTGGTAGAGAATATCTACAGAAAAACATACAGCTAACATCATATTTAATGATGGGAATCTGGAAGCTTTTGCATTAAAATGAGGAAGAAGGCAAGTTTTTTCTCTCTCACCATTCTTTTTCAATGTCATACTGGAAATCCTAGCTAATAAGACAAGAAAATAAATTAAAAGGTATACTTATTGGGAAGCAAGAAATAAAACTGTCTTTGTTCACAGATGACATGATTTTCTATGTAGAAAATCCAAAAGAATAAACCAAAAACACCTCTGGAACTAATAAGAGGTTATAGCATGTTAGTAGAGTACAGGTTAATACACAAGTTAATTGTTTTCCTATATGCCAGCAATAGAAAAGAGGAATTTTAAACTAAAAACACAATACTATTTATATTAGCACCCCCAAAATAACATACTTAGGTATAATCTAATAAATTATATACAAGATCCATATGAGGAAAGTATAATACAGTGATGAAATAAATCAAATAACTAAGTAAGTGGAGAGGTATTCCATGTTCATGGGTAGAAAGATTCAATATTGTTAAGTTATCAATTCTGTGCAAGTTGATCTATAGATTCAATGTGATTCCAGTAAAAACCACAGCAAGTTATATTGTTGATATCTACTGGTTCTGAAGATTATATGGAAATGCAAAAGACTCAGAATAGCTAACACAATATTGGAGAAGAACAAATTTGGAAAACTGATACTACCTGACTTCAAAGTTTATTAGAGAGCTACAGTAATCAAAACAGTGTGGTATTGCTGAAAGATCAGACAAACAGATCAATGGAACAGAACAGAGAGCCCAGAAATAGACCCACATAAACACAGTCTACTGACCTTTGACAAAGGAGCAAAGTTGATACAATGGAAATAAGATAGTCTTTTCAACAAAGGGTCCTGAAACAGTGGACATCCAGGTGTGAAAAACTGAATTTAGGCACAGACCTTACACTCTACATTAACTAACTTTAAATAGATCATAGACCTAAATGTAAACTGCAAAACTGTAAAAGATAACTTAGAAGAAATCTAGATGACCTGAGTTTGGTGATGACCTTTCATGAAAGAATGAATTGATAAGATGAACTTCATTAAAATTAAAAATTTCTTCATGAAAATTAAAAATTTCTTCTCTGTGAAAGATGCTGTCAAGAGAATGAAAAGACAAGTGACAGACTGGGAAAAAATATTTGCAAAAGACATATCTGATAAAGGACTATTTTAGAAAATCAACAAAGAACACCTAAATTTTAATAATAAGAAAACAAATGACATGATTAAAAAATGGGCCAAAGACTTTACAAGCACCTCAGAAAAGAAGATATGTAGACAGTAAGGAAAGGTATGAAAAGATGCTCCACATTATATGTCATTAGGTAAATGCAAAGTAAAACAACAATTAGATACTTTTACACACCTACTGGAATGGCCAATATCCAGAACACTGATGACACCAAATACTGATAAGGATGTGTTGCAACAGGAATTCCCATTCATTGCTTTTGGGAATGCAAAACGTTACAACTTCTTTGGAAGACACTCAGATTCTTAGAAAACTAAACATACTCTTGCCACATAATCCAGCCATGACACTCCTTGGTATTTATCCAAAGAAGCCGAAAATTTATGCCCCTATGAAAACCTGTAAATGGATGTTTATAGCAGCTATATTCATAATTGCCAAACCTTGGAAGCAATCAAGATGTCCTTTAGTAGGTAAATGGATAAGTAAATTATTGTACATTCAGATGATGGAATATTATTTAGCACTAAAATGAAATGAGCTATCAAGCTATAAAAGGATATGGAAATAACTTAAGTCAATATATGACATCCTGGAAAAAGCAGACAGTAGCCAGGTTAGTGGTTTCCAGGAGTTAGTGGGGAGGAAGGAATAAATAAGTGGAGTACAGAGAATTTTTAAGGCAGTGAAACTATTCTCCATGATACTGTAGTAATGGGTACATGTCATTAAAAGTTTGCCCAAGCCCATAGAATGTATAGCACCAAGAGTGAGCTCTAATGTAAACTATGGACTTTGGGTGATAATGATGTGTCAAAGTACATTCATCAGTTGCAACAAATGTACCATTTTGGTGGAGGATGTTGATATCAAAAGATGGTATGCATGTGTGGGAGCAGGAGGTATATGCAAAACCTCTGTAACATCTGCTGAATTTTGCTGTGAACCTAAAACTGCTCTAAATAAGTTTATTTTTTAAAAAAAATCCCCCCAAAAATGCAAAAAAATACAATACTCCCCATCTCAACATCCCACTGTCAGTCTACCTACTTCATTTCTAAGAATGTATTAATAGGTAAGAGCAGGTATTCATGGGTCATGACAATATAATCGGGGAGATTTGGAGTTGAATTAGATGGCATATTCAAAAAGCTGTTTTTTTATATATGGCTATATTTATATATATGCATGATTATTTCTTTAAATTCTCTTTCAATTTGCTTTGAAATTTGTGCTGTGAGTTTTGGAATTTGCACATGCATTTGTGTATGGGTACTGTGCTAGAATTCATGAGGAAACTGTTAAAATACTGTATAATACAACATCATATTCAAGTGAGAGTGCTAGGACATAAAATTTAGTAAGCATTGGTAAAAGCACCCCTTACAAAATCTTAAGAATCAGTTTAAAATAAATGATAGGAGCAAAAGCAAAAGAAATAAATTTGTTCCAATTTTTAAAAACCCACAAAGCTCTGGTATTAAACTAGAAATATTTAGAGAGATGAAACAATTCCTGTGATAATTTCCAGAAGTTAATTTCATTTTTGACATTTAGTTTATGTAAAACAATATGGTATAAAGTCTTCAGTTAGTTGAGACTATTGGTGAGAGTACATTGTTAATGAATCATCACATTGATTCCTGTTAGATTCGTTAGCTTTGATTTGTTCCCTGTCAACAGATTTGAGCTGTAATTCTAGTTAGTAATTTCTATTAAATGCAATAAAATGATTCACATAAACTTATCACTGCTTGACTATGCCCGTCATGAATAAGGAGAAAATACAATGTTAAAATATTCTTCTTTCTGAAATTGATTGTGACAGACAGAAATAAATGGTGAGATCATAGATGAGTTCAGTTCAATTTGAATGAAATTTTTAAAAAGAGCTTTAGTGAATTTTCCTAATGCTGAGAACATTAATATTTATAATAGACTATCATCTAAAGATGTATTCATACATTAAATAGAATTTTAGGTAAATGTAATGTTTCCAATTAAAACAAACCCTATGGTTTGAGTCATCATTTTCATAAGATCACTGAAGCTCTGAGGTTACCTTCTATTACTCAGCGGTATGAGTTGAATTGTGTTCCCCCCAAAATAATACATTGAAGTCCTAACTCTCAGTACCTGTGAATATGACCTTATTTGTAAATAAGGTATTTGTAGAATTAATCAAGCTAAAATGACATCATTAGGGTGGGCCCTAATCAAATATGACTGGTGACCTGGTAAGAAGAGGGAAATATGGACACAGAGGGAGAATGCCATATGAAGACAGTGGCAGAGATTGGAAAGATTCAGCTGAAAGCCAAGGAATGCCAGGGATTGAAGACCACCACTAGACTCTAGGAAGAGTCAAAGAAGGATTCTCTCCTACAGGTTTCAGAGGAAACATAACTCTCCTCACACTCTGAGTTTTTACTTCTAGTCCTCAGAACAGTGAGACAATAAATTTTTGTTGATTTAAGCCACACATTTTTTGCTACCGTGTTAAGGCAGCCCTGGAAAACGAATACACTCAAGTACAGGATTCACAGAATTGAGAAAAAGAAAGCAATGGCAAAATCAGCCTGAACACGAGGATTCCAAAATGTGCAGAGGTTAAGAGACTCCTCCTTGACTTGTTCAAAGACTGGATTATACTTTGAGCTAGGCAATTCAGTTATATTTATCTAGTCACTGTGCTATCACTGATCTCATTAGTACCCATTACTTTCTTCATATGGTACGAAATACCACCTCTGAATGAATTCTTCTAGACTATGGAGCTTTTTTGTAGAAACAGAAAAAAGAAATAGAAGCATAAATACTATATGAAATATTTATGTACAACAGTTAGTGTAATCATCTACAATCATCCATGTTTAGATCATAATTTCTGAGCATGTTTAAGAAAGTAGAATACAGTAATGAAAAAGGTACATTAACTGTTCTGAAAAAATTGTAAGATTAGGAAACCCAGAAAATAATGTTTAAATCATTACTGTGTTATTTCCAGAAGGTAAACGTATTTATTAAATAAAAAAAATTAAAATATTTTTATTAAAAAGACTTTATTAAATAAAGATGTTTACTAAAAAGACTTTAAAAATTAAATATTTGAAACTCATAGAGATCTACTATTCCTAATGAGAATAGATTGTCTGCAAATTGATAAAAGGAATGCAATGAAATATATGATTTAAGGATATGGAATGTTTGCAGAAAATAAAATATATTAATGCTCAACATCATTTAAAACAGAACACATTTTCACCTATTAGAATGATAAAAATCTGAAAAGTTGTTAGGACACTTAATAAGTATGTAGGAAAACAAGGGCTCTCAAATACTGCTGGGGAAGTACATCTTGGTACAACCACTTGGGGGGTAATTTGGCAATAGATTGATTAGATGGATGCATTTACCCCTTGGTTTAGCAATCCCATTTTTTGATAACTCTTCTTATACTTGCACATATGTGAAAGGCCATATGTACACAGTATTTCACTGAACTATTGTTTTTAATTGAAAAAAATTGGGAAAACCTTATATATCAATCAATAGGGCTTGGGTTAAATAAAGTACCTATGTAATGGAATAATATGCAGCATAAAACATGAAACTCTCTGATAATAAAAGATTGTCATCCAAAATAAGCAGATTAAGCAAGGTACAGAACGATGTGTGTAATATTATGAATTTAAATTTTAAAAACAGAAAATTAGGATATTCTTGTGAATCTATAACCAATTCTAGAAAAAAGAATAGGGTGCTTGGGCGACAGAGGTTGTTGAAAAACTAATCACTGGGCACCAATTTATGTTTTTGAAAATTTGAACATGTGAACATATTATCTATTCAAAATATAAAATAAAAATTTCTGTTAATTTTTGGAGAAGCATTTTATGACACACCATAAAATCTGTACTTGTAAAGCTCTTTTCATTTGATAAACCTAAGGTGTCTACCAAGTAGAAAGCTTAATGCTCATTTAAAATTGATGATTATGTTGCAGTGATAACAACCACGGAATAATCAAAAAAGTAGAGAGAAAAATCAGAAAATATTACTCTATCTCCCCATAGATAAAAATCTATAGAATATATGTACCTCTAATAGATAGTGTGGTTCTAGTTCTTATCTCCAAAACAATGTCAGAAAACTAGTAAAACTCCAGAGAAAACTGATTAAAGAGTTAAAGAAGAATAGAGAAAAATATTTAAATTTTTCTAACTGGAAAGAAAAATACTGAAAGTGTTTAGGAATCAAATCTATGCAATCGTAATCAGTATTAATAACTTTGGACATGAGCTTGCTAAGTAATTCTCAAACAATATAATATAAGGACACCCTATAATTGAAATACAATTAGATACCATTATATATATATATATTTTTAAAAACTATTTTAATTTACTTTGGTGACAATCTTTTTCTGGTGTATACTTCTTCAAAGAATGTCAAAATTACAAAACAAGTAACATTTTAAAGGTTTATGTAAATAATAGAAAGTAGAGCCAAAATCAAGAACCAACTTTTGAGGCTGATCAGGAAGACCTAATATCCTATTGCTGCTCTGATGCCACTGTTAGAGGAAGCAAGTTAGGAAGAGTTATTTGTGACTAACACTGTTTATTCTTGGGACTGAAGCAGGAAACTCCTCAAGTTCTAGTTGTAAAACTAATGAAGCATCATGGGAGTGAAGTGATATAAACTAAAAATTAAAACTGTACTAAAAGAGCCATGTACATGTCTAAGCCATCAAGCCTTGGTATTTTGATATTTACGTTCAAACAAAAGCACTCATAGGATCTTACTCCATCACCTTAGTACATAAATCCTCCATAATTTACACTGACCTAGCTAGTGGAAACACATTCTTTGTTGTTTTTGTCCAAGATTTACTTTACTCTGTCAGTTGGAGAATCGATTCGGTCAGGGAGAAAATCTCCAAACACCTATTGTGAGCCACAGGCAAAAATTATACCACCTGGTGTGTGAATGCCAGAGGACAAAATACTTTTGCATTTTCAGAAAATTCAGTGGAAAGTGTGACACACAGTAATACAATGGGGTATTATTGAATAAGTCTGTCAAAGTAAATGGTTAGTTTCCCAAACGTGTGTGTCTGGTCAGAGAAGCACAACAGGACAAATCCAAAGCCAAACTTTGCTACATGTTTAATGACATGTTGTATTGCTCTTCTCAAATAGTCATGTAAAAATAGGCATTTCTTTTGCCCGAAACATACATTGCCATTTTCTCTGTGAGAATAGCTAAAGACAAATAGGTTAGCTAAAGGAAATAGACAATTGCAAGTTCAGCATCAGGTTGTTCATCTGAAGTTGACTTATTAGATCCAGAAGAGCATCCGATAGAAAAAGTTTTAGAAGATGGTTCCTCTTCACCTCTGGCTCACAGACACAGAAAAACAGGCCTTTGCACACAACCGTACTAACATCAGATTGGCTGCAATTTGTTGGATGGAAGCAGGTTTCTAAACAGCTTATACCTCCCTACATTGAAATATTTGACCTTGTAAGGTGGTCAAAAGAATGTGCCAGCCACAGAAAGGTTACCAGCTTCTACCTGAAAAAAATCTATCACTCCCAAACTAGATCATTGCTAAAGCAATTACTTTTTCTATTTTTTCACATTTCTTATCACAGTGGAGTCACATTTAGCTCCCTATCTGAACTCTGCCAATTCTATGGCTGGAAGAGAGTCAATCAGAAACTAAAATTCAGACACCTCTCAAGTTGTAAAGGCTATTTTAGATTTCCATTCAGTAATCATTTTTCAAAAATGTTAGGCCTTATTTTCATTTTTAAATTTGTCCTCAATATTTACATAGATATCCAATGACTCTAAATTCAACAATTAGTTCTATTTAAACTATCCCATCCAAAAGTTTTCAAAATTACCACTCAAGTACTCAAATATGCCATCTCTCTCTCTTTCTTTCACGCATGCGCGCGCGCGCGCACACACACACACACACACACACACCTCATTCACCCAAATGTTTAGTAATGAATTCATTGGAATAAATATATTTCTTCCTGAAGAAGACATATATATAATCTCATACTAGTTCACATACACCTAGAATAAGTGACAGAATAAATCTGAAAATAATTGAGAAAATAATTGAGAAAATATTGAGAAAATAATTGTTTTTTAAAAAGCAATTTTACTCTTACATGCAGTGAGAATATATGTTCTAAAATACCATTGTAAATAATCTGCTATTATTTTACTTAAATTTTTACCAATTTGGTAGGCAAAAATCATAAAATTTCAATGTAGTCTTCATTTGCATTTTTGTAATTTTGCAGCACTCTTCACAATAGCCAAGAGCTGGAATCAGCCCAAATGTCCATCATCGGATGAGTGGATACGGAAAATGTGGTATATCTACACAATGGAATACTACTCAGCTTTTTTTGTAGTTGTTACAACAAACAAACGGAAAGGACATTCTTGGGGGGGAGGGGAGAGAGGGAGGACTTTTTTTGTAGTTGTTACAACAAACAAACGGAAAGGACATTCTTGGGGGGGAGGGGAGAGAGGGAGGACTTTTTTTGTAGTTGTTACAACAAACAAACGGAAAGGACATTCTTGGGGGGGAGGGGAGAGAGGGAGGACTTTTTTTGTAGTTGTTACAACAAACAAACGGAAAGGACATTCTTGGGGGGGAGGGGAGAGAGGGAGGACTTTTTTTGTAGTTGTTACAACAAACAAACGGAAAGGACATTCTTGGGGGGGAGGGGAGAGAGGGAGGAGGGCGGGAAGTGTCGGTGGTGGGCCATAATAATCATATACATTGTATATTGACAAAATACAAAATTAAAAAAAAAAAAAAAAAAACAAAACAATTATTGAATGATGAATATATTTATACACTTTAACTCAGCAATTCCACTCTTGAAACAATTTTAAGAAAATTTCCAACAATAAAGAACATGCTTAATTTATGCCTCATTCATGTGATATATGGTTTGAACATTAAAAATCATGTTTCAGATGTGTATTTGATGACATGAAAAAATACTGATAATATAATGCTAAATGATACTTTACAAAAGGTAATTAAACTGAATAAAACACCATGAGCATCATTTTCTTATCATTCTAAAGGCAATCAACCAAAAATTAGCTCATCAGATAAAATTTAAAAAGCTTGTTGATAAATATGATGTGGAAGGTGGCCTTTCTAATGCATCATTTTTAGTGTTTATAATGTTTTAACAAATATTCTGTATTTACCATATCATCAACACACACATATAAACTATACAAACTGTTGAAGGATATTTGAGGTTATATATGTTTAAGAAGCAGTTTTTCATTAATTTAAATCTATTATCAGGAAGTAAACATTTATTCATGCCATGCAACTTCTCTTAAAATTTAAATCATGAAATATACTCAGCTTTTGAAAAATGTAAGTCTGAAACTTTGCAAGTTCACTCTTTACTAATAAAAATGCTCTCATAATGTAGCTTTACCATCCCTTATGGAGCATTCATGTTATTGCTCTACGGAATGGGAAATTAACAATACTGACTTCATTTCAGCTGTAGATATACACTTTTCAATTCCTATGGAGGAACTACTTTATTTTGTTAAAAATACTATCTTTAATAAGTATTTCTTTTATATTGGCACCTAAAAAATGTTTTTTTTTTTTTTTTTTTCCTTTTTGTCTTCTTTCGTGACTGGCAACGGATCGCAACCCTCAGTGTCGCGCCTGTACCGGACCGGGACCGGCAACGGGATCGCAACCCTCGGTGTTGCGCCTGCACCTCGCTCAGCAAGAGAGCGGCCGGTCTGTATGTGGGATCCGAACCCTCGGCGGGAGCGCCGCCGCACTCCCAAGCGGCGCACTGTAGCAGTGCACCACCGGGCCGGCCCTAAAAAATCTTAAATATTGTGCCTACATGTAGACAATACTAAGCTGACAAAGAGGATAAGGTCCATTTGCATTTCTGTGTTTTTCTGTATAGTCTACACAGTATTTTCAACAAGTGGATGGAGTTTAGAGCTTCTATATGTTTTGATTCATTTTACCCAATAGTGTGAGATATTTGTGAAACTAGTAGACAAACAAATATATGCAGTTTTCTGCAACATCTTCCTCAAACATTCTTCTTTGCTGTTGAATATCTGTTGAAAATAGTAACATGTCATGATTATACAAAGTGTTGTCTTCGGAAACTATTGACACAATTAAACTTTCTCTAAATCTTTACATCTTCCAATTGAGAACATTTGAACTACATTGTTATCAATGATATAGTGATTGTCTAGGCAATGGCTCTTATATTGTAGCCCCCAGATCAGGAGTATTAGAATCACTTAGGAGTTTAATTGAAATGGAAATTGTTGAGTTCCATGCGGATCTATTGAATCAGAAGTTATGGACTAGGACTCAGAAACTAGTGTTTTACCAAATCCTTCAGGTGATTCTGATGGATGCCAAATTTTGAGAACCATAGTTTTATGGTACAGAGAGTTCTGGGACATTTTATGTCCATCTCATATGTGGTCTTTCCTTTGCAGACACTTATGGGAGATGAGGAAGCATTCACTGTTGGATGCAATCAGCTATTTGAGAAGGTGAAATCATTAGGGCATATCCCAGAAAAGAGAAAATATATGTATAGATAAAACAATATTAATAAAAATATAAAGAAAACTTAGGCTATAGGATAGGTAAGAAGAGTGGATAATGAGAAAGCAGGATAAGTAACAGAAAAAAATCAGTCAAATGACTTTTGGGAATAAGAATAAATGGTTTGTAGGACCTCCCATCTTCCAAAACTTCAATAAAATCTATGTCATGTCACATCACTGACTGTCTCAAGACAATTTTTAGTTAACAAAGATCAACTGGAAAATGTAATTCTTTCATTTCTCCCCTCTGTGAGGCCTTGGTTATGAGAAAAAAGGCATCTTTAAAAGCTATTGTAAGCCATAAAAATGAAGAGAGCAAGTGGTAACCTATGCAGACAAATTTCTGGAAAGCAGGTATTGACCAATAAAGTACAGTACAGGTATTTGTAGTCCAAAATATTTATGTAGAGGACTTACATTAAGGAGGCACAAGTCTTTCTTACAATAGCTTTCAGAGGGTGGGAGGTAAACTCAAAAAATCAGAGAGAGCAAACAGTAGCAAGGCTAAAAACAAGATGATGAATTAAAAATACTCCTATCAACAGCACGTCACCATCTTTAATAGAATCACTGGCATCCAGTTCATATCCCCTCTTGCTGTGCTTCAGCATAGCAGAGGAAACAATCAACAGAGTGAGAAGACAACCTACAGAATGGGAGAAAATATTTGCAAACTATATATCCAACAAGGGATTAATGTCCAGAATTAGAAGGAACACAAACAACTTCACAGTAAAAAAACAAATAACCCAATTTAAAAATGGACAAAAGAGCTGAATAGACATTTTTCAAAGGAAGACATACAAATAGCCAACTGGTACATGAAAAAATGCTCAAGCAACATCACTAATCATCAGGGAAATGCAAATCAAAACCACATTGAGATACCATCTTACCCCAGCTAAACTGGCTATTACAAAAAAGACTGAGAGTAACAAATGTTGGTGAGGATGTGGAGAAAAGGGAAGTCTTCTACACGGTTGGTGGGACTGTAAATTAGTACAGTCATTATGGAAAACAGTATGGAGGTTTCTCAAACAACTATGGATAAATCTACCATAAGATCCAGCAATTCCACTTCTGGGCATATACCCAAAGGAATGGAAATCATCATGCCAAAGGGATACCTGCACTCCTATGTTCATTGCAGCTCTATTTACAATAGCCACGAGTTGGAATAAACCTATATGGATGACTGGGTAAGGAAAATATGGTATATACACACAATGGAATACTACTGAGCTATAACAAAGAACAAAATTCTGTAATTTGCAGCAACATGGATGAGCTTGGAGAAAATTATGTTCGGTGAAATAAGCCAGACACAGAAAGAGAAAAAACACATGTCCTCACTCATAAGTGGGAGCTAAGAACAAAAGAAGGGAGGGGAAAAAAGAAAGAAAAGAAAAGAAAAGAAAAGTAAAGAAAGAAAGAAAGAAAGAAAGAAAGAAAGAAAGAAAGAAAGAAAGAAAGAAAGACTATAAAACATTGAACTTTCAGAAGGAAAGAACAGACCTACAGTTACTAGAGGTGAGAAAGTGGGAGGAAGACGGGGCTAGGGAGTAATTGGGTAAGATACAAAGAATAATGACAATTTGTAATGATGGACATGCTAATAACATTGATTTGATCATCACACACTGTACACAAATACTGATAGTCAACTCTGTACCACATAAATATGTATAATCATTATGATTCAATTCAAAAAATAAATTAAAAAACAAAAACAAAAGATTATTTCTTTTAGTAGTGGTTTGGTAGAAATTGAAGCAGCTACCATGGACTTCAATGCTGCTGAATAAAAACCTGTTCCTAATGGCCATCAGTCATTCTTTAGCTTACTGGAATAGATAAAATGAAAGATAAACATTATCAGAATAAATATAGAGCATAATTTTTCAGAGTTGAAGAATTACAGTATTCTTTGGCTTGCAAGCTCAATAAGTAATAATTTACAAATATCTAGCTACATTTTTTTGCAGATATTTTGGAGCAGCAAAAAATACTGATTTGATCCTAAAATTTTCCCATTGAAAAAAAACAGGTTATTTACAAAGACACATTAACATGGTTGAAATTTTTCTCTTAAGTAATATTTAATTCTATAAAACAATAGAACAATGACTTCAAAGCTCTGAGAAAAATTACTATTAACCCGTACAATTTAAACTACACTAAACTATCAATTAAGGATGGGAGTAGATGACATGATGTTCAAAGTAATTCAAGGATTCAAATTTACATACCACATTCACCGTTACTTAGAAAATTACTTGAGAATGTATGCTAGTAACAGAATAGAATTAGAAAACATGTTTAATGAATGACGGACTTAACAAGAAAAATTAAACTCTGATTTCAAGATTAGTTAAAAGTACTTCCAACTAGTCACCATTACTTAGTGTAATTGAACAATCAGTATATACAAAAATAATTATTCACAGGTTTAATATCATCTATGTAAAGAAAGGCAAATATGACATATTTTGAAGAGGAATTCTTTAAAGATACTTGGACCCCATGTATAAGTGTTCTATAATCAGTGCATTAGAAGTTGAAAATTGACAGTAAACTCAAAAGTGTAAGCCTTGTATATATATTCTTAACTCTGATAAGTCCAATGTATTGTAGAAAAAAATACTGTATTACAAATAAAGCAACTGTCAACGCTCATGAGTTGACATAGAATTAAAAAATCAAATAGATTATAATATATCAGAAAAGATTGATAATAAGCCTCCCTCTAGTCTGAATACCACACAGCTAGGGTGATTATTATACTGTGCTTTAGCCATCTCAATTTAAAGAGATTCGGAAATAGAACTAGTACATAGTATTAGGAAGAATTATTTCTCTTATAAACCAGGGAAAAAGACCATAAGGAAAATTTGTGTTACCAGTAAAAAAACAAACAAAAACCAAACCAAACAAACAAACAAAAAAACTTCTGAATCCCTGCAAATTCCTAAGAAATCAAATCCAGCAGCATATTAAAAAGCTGATACTTTACGATCATGTGAGATTTATCACAGCAATGCAAGCACGGTTCAACAAAATCAATCAATGCAGTACATAACATTAACAAAATAAAGAGAAAAAACAGAAATTCTTTTTAATTAACGCATAAAAACTATTTGACAAAATCTAACTATTTCATCATAAAAACACGTAGAAATCTAAGAATTGAAAAGAGCTTTTTCAGAATGATAAAGGGCATATGTGAAAACCCCACAGCTACTATCATACTTAATGGTGAAAGACTGAAAGCTATCCTCCTTGACTTCATCTAGTTCACGCTTGCCATTATGATTTAATATTATACTGAAGATCTAGTCAGAGTAATTAGTCAAGAAAGAGAAATAAAAGTCATCAAATTGAAAAGGAATAAGTGAAGTTATCTCTATTCACAGATGACATGATCCCACATATACAGAAAATTATAAATTACCCACAAAAATATCAGAATGAATAAAAAATTCAGCAAAATTGCAGTGTACAGATCAACACACAAAAATCAGTTTTATTTTTATATGCCTGAAATAAATAATTCAAACAGGAAATTAAGAAAACAATTCCATTTATAAAAGCATTAAAAAAACCCAGTTAGGAATAAATTTAACCAACAAAGTGCAAAAACTTGTAAAGTGAAAAATGTTTTCTTTCTACAAAATATTGCAGAAAGAAATTGAACAGGACCTAAATAAGTGGAAAGACATTGATGTTCATGAATTGGAAGAATTAATATTGTTAAGATGGCAATACTCCCAAAAGAAATCTACAGGCTTAATGCAATCCCTATCAAAATCCGAATGGCTCTTTTGCAAAAATGTAAAAGAAAGTTGACCCTAAAATTCCTATGGAATGCAAGGGGCACCAAAGCTAAAATAATCTTGAAAAATAATAAAATAGGAAGACTCAAATGTCAAAACTAACTACAAATCATCAGTAGCCAAGACAACGTGGTATTTGCATAAGGATAAATGTATGGATTACTGGCATAAGTATAAATATATGGATCAACTGAGAGTCCCAAAGTAAACATTAGTGCATATGTTCAACTTATCATTGACAAGGGAGCCAAAACCATTCAAGATGGACAAAAATAGTCTCTTCGACAAATGATGCTCAAACAACTAAATATTCAATTGCAAAAGAATGAAGTTATATTCCTACTTCACACCACATACAAACTTTAACTCATAATGGCTCAAAGACATAAATTTAAGAGATTAAATCTCTTAGAAGAAAACAAAAGGAAAAACTTTTATGACCTTGGATTTGGGAAAGATTTCTCAAATGCGATACCCAAAGCATGAGCAACCAAAAAAAATGATAAATTGGATTTTATCAAAATTAAAATATTTTATGTATCAAAAGACACTATCAAGAAAGTGAAAAAAAGAGAAAGATAACCCACAGAAAGAGAAAAATATAAGTAAACCATATATCTGATAAGGGTCTAATATTCAGAATACATAAAGAACCCTTGCAACTCAAAACCAAAAAGACAAATAATTAAGAACTGGACAAAGGTTTTGATAGACATTTTCCCAAAGGAGACATACAAATAATCAACAAGTACATGCAGAAATGCTCAACATCATTAGCTATTAGGGAAATGCAAATTAAAACAGCATGAAATACCATTCTCACACCCATCGTGATGGATATAATAAAAAACAAAATACGACAAACACAAACAAAAAACGTTGTTTTGTTAAATTTCAACAAAGACAAAGGATAATCAAAAATTAGTAATGCAAAATGATATATCCTCAAAAATTTATGTGTAATCATAATTGAAGGCAGAAAAGTGGATGAGGCAATCTCCTAAGAAAATCTCATAATGCCATGAAATTAAGACAGAATTATGATCTTTTATAAACTGACTTTTCAAATGACAAAAGACCAACAAAATTGATGTTGAAGTTTGCTGGGAAAAGAGGAAGTAATTATCTCAAAACAATTAGAAATCACAACCTACTAATTTTGCATTATAGAGTCCTAGACAGTAGTTTCATGAAAATTATTTCACAATGGGAAAATTTGTTACTAATCTTTCTTGTGGATTTTTTTTGTGTGTGTGTCTGCATGTGTCATGTTACAACTCTGAAAATAGTATAAATAGAAAGTGACCATTAACTCTTTTATCATGAAAAAGGCAGCATAATTAATGGCATGACTCTAAATTTATAAACATCTCAGATAATGCCTTGGTGTAAAATATTTCTATCTTTATACAAACATTTAATCAATTTGTAAGGCAATGAAGCCTCACTTAGCTATTAATTACTTAAATTAATATGCGAACAGAATATATTGGTGTCAAAAGTGTTTCATAACGATTCATTTATGAAGATTCCAAAATAAAAGTCACAACTGGAGGAAAATATGAGGCAACAAAATGCATTTTCTAATTTAAAAAGTGTATTTTTGTGTGTGTAACATATTTTAATACAAATATTTTCTTTCAGTGGATGATATCATTTAAATTTTTAAAGTAGGAATAAGTATTTCAGGCTTCAAGATGCTTAAAAATAAAATTGCTATCTACTTATTCTTTAGACATATTAAACTAAAAACCTACAGATTTGCTTTTACAAATTTGCTTTGTATACATGTGATCATCATATTAAAAAGTGTGTAAGTATATATTTGCATGAGATTCTTTACAGAGTAGAAACACTCACTCTGTAATATAAGTCATTGCCATACTAATTTCAGATATTCCTCCCTTTCATACACAAAGTCAACTAAAAATATACACAACACTCTTTCTTAGGAAACAGCAGTCTTTTAAAGCATAACCAAAGATAAATACTTAGACAATAGCAAGGACGAGCAAGGAAAATGTTTTCATTTTATTTTTGTTTGGTGCGAGGGTTGCCATAGTATCCAATGGACCAAATCATTCTAAATTTTACCTCAGAAGTTCAGTAGAATTGTAAAGAGACCAAGTGGAGGGAAATGTTATGGAACTACAAAACTTTCTGATAAACAGAAAATAAACTGGGAAAATTGCAATCATTCAGCCTCAGCTTTAGGTTCCAGTCTTGTGGCATGCCATATCTTTTCTTAAGCATTCACATCACTTAACTCTTGACCCCAACACTAAATCTTTGAAGTCTTAAAACCTATCAACCTTTTGGAAATAGTTTCAGTATAGCCTCCAACATTCACATATATTTCTCTCTATTTTTTTCAGTTTCTAAAGCATAGAATTCTAAATACTTTTCTCAGTAGAACTGATTTAACACATAAGAAACACTGATTAGAATGTATCACTTTTTACAATATAAATAAATCAGTTATCAATGTACATTCTATCAAGCTTCTCATAATATCTTATACCATCTAAAACTATGTAAGTCAGATTTGCAACTGAAACACATGAACAATACTCTTAAGAATATATTTTCACAGTAATCTGATTATGAGGTAAAAGGTGAGGAAAGATATGTATAATATGGTCATATAAAATGGTGCTAAATGTTGTCTAAATTTTCTACAATTCTTATAAGTTGCATTTGAGTTATAATTTATACAAAATGAAATGCAGAAATCTTAAGTACAGTCTGCTAATTGTGTTATAAGCCCATGTAGCCACCACCCATATGAATACATTAATTTTCCACCAACCCAGAAACTTCTCACACACCCCTTTCCAATTAATCATTCCCCTTCTACCCAGAGGCAGTAACTATGTGATTTCAATTGCCAGAATAGGTTTGCCTACTTTAGAGCTTCATATAAATAGAATCATACATATATGTATATATGTATATATGAATATAAGTAATATAGATGACGTATACTCTTTTATGTCTGGCTTTAGCTCAGCATAGACTCTTTGCAATTTGTCCACATTTTTGCCTGTATCAGTAGTTTGTCCTTTTCTTTCTATGTAGCATATTCTTCTATGAACACAAGAAAACATTTATTCATTCTACCCTTAGATCTATTTCAGCTGTTCCGGTTATTGGCTTACATGAATAAAACTTCTATAAATAATTTTGCACAAGTATTTTGGTGGACATATGGTTTCATTTTTCTTGGGCAAATATACAGAAGTGGGATGCTTTGGTCATAAAATAGATGTGTATTTAATACACTTCTCTAACATTGTTGCACCATTTTACACTCTTATCAGAAAAGTGTGGTGTATGAAAGTTACGGTTTACAATTGTTCGAGATCCTTGCCAGATTTTGTTCTCTGTGTGCACGTGTGTGTGTGTCTGTATGTGTTTGAAAGCTATCATAGAGGGAGTGAAACCTTATCTTGATATGTTTGCATTTGGTTCATGATAACAACATGTAGCATACTTTTGGTGCTCATAGTGAGATGACTCTTCGAGTCTTTGGACCATTTTTTTAATGTGTTCTTTGTCTTTTTCATATTGATTTGCAGAAGTTCTTTAAATATTTTGTATAAAAACCCACTGACAGGTATTATATATTGATTCTCTGCATAGATTATATATATTCACATTCTTAATAGTGTATTTTATTGACAAGAAATGATATCAGTTTTAGATATGGAGATAAGGTTCATATATTTTATGCTGATATACAGTGGTTTGAAAATTTCTTACCAAAAAGGCTTTCCTTTTTCCATTAAATTGAGTCTTTGTCATAAAACAATTGACTATATGTGTTTTGGTAAATTTCTGGACTCATGTTTTGCTGGTTTATTTTATGGAAGTATCGCATAGCTTGATTACTGTGGCATTATAGAAAATCTTGAAATCACATAGTTTAAGTATTCAAAATTTGGTTTTTTCCATGATTATTTTGGTTATAACAGGTCTACTGTGTATGCTCAAATATATATATATATGTGTATATATATATATATTAATATATAAAATATTACCCTTCTATCCTGTAACCTTCAGTAGTTGTTTAATAGATTTCCTAGAGATTTTAAAAACATATGTGTGTAATCTGCAAATGATTATCATTCTACTTCTTTTTTTTTTTTTACAATATTTATATTTTTCATGTATTTTTCCTGCTGAATTATACTGGCTAAGAATTCCAGTTCAGTGTTGACCAGAGTAGTGAGAAAAGACCTTGCTTTGTTCCCAGTCTTGGGTAAAAAGTGTTCAGTGTTTCACCTGTAAATATGAAATTAGCTAATTGTAGGATTTTCATAAGATGCCCTTCATAATGTTGTAGGTGTACTCTTGCAGTCCTACGTTTTTGAAAACATGAATGAACATTGTTTCAAATGTTTCATTCTGCAGCTATCGAGATATGAAATCAAACTTTCCCTTTTCTAATTTGTTAATATGATGAATTAGTTGATTGACTTTCAGATGTTAAACCAACTTTGCAAACATAGGACAAACTCCACTCCATCATGATTTATGATGTTTTTTACATATTTCTGAATACAACTTTTTAATATATTTAGGGATTTCCTATCCACATTCATGAATGGCAAAGATTTATAATTTCTTTCTTGTGTTTTTGTCAAGTTTATGTATCAGAGTCATGCTGCCTCACTAAACATATTGGGAAGTGTTTCCTTCCTTAATGCATGAAAGAGTTTGTGTGATATTGTTATTATTTGTTTTCTTCAAATGTTTGATAGAATTGACCACCAAAGTTTTCTGCACCTGGAGTTTTCTTATGGGAAGTTTTTGGATTACAAAATCAACTCTTTAATAAAATATGGCTATTCCATTGTTTTATCCCTTCTTAGGTTAGTTTTGCTAAGTTCAATTAGATTTCAAATAAAAGTTAATTTAATACATATATACTTTTTATTCTAATCCAACAGGATCTGCAAGAGAGAGCTTCAAATTCAACTCACACATAACTATCTTAACATGCCCATTTCATGGAAGAGGTGACTCCAAGTTACAAGAATATTTTGGAACTTTAGATATCGAAAATTTCCTCATATTATGTAAGAAACAGAAAAAAAATGCTGAAAAGGGTAACAGAATATGAAAATTTCCCAATTGTCTAAATCTTCTTTAGTCATATCTTCATGGTCTGGTTTGCCTACTTAATTTGAAATATTATCAATTCAAGGGAACTATACCAAACACACTCAAATCTAAGCCTCCTCTAATCTTTTTTTATAATAAGAAAAAAAAAACAAATGAAATTTAATTCAACAAAAAGGGTTTATACTTTTATAAAACATCTTATATCTAATAATAAACACAGTTTGAAAATGGAAATGCTGTGGTAGGAGGCAGATGCCTAATCCCACAGATGCTGCTAAGTGATGTTTCATGCCAGAAAAATCTCCAAACTTTGAGAAACAGATAATGTGGTGAAAAGTAATTGACCTTTGGCTTCAGACAGATCTGGATAGGACTCCTACCTTTGTCCTTTCTGACTATGTGATCCCGAATAAGTCATTTATTTTTTGTGACCTCCAGTTTCTTCATTCATGAAAAAGTTATGAAAATTAAATGCTATAATTCATTTGAAAGTATCTCTTATAACAGAACTTTAATAATATTTTCTTGTTTTTTTGAAAGGGCGAGTGCTGAGTGGAGGGAGGAGAAGTTCTTACCAATAGAATTATTGAGTTAGAAAACAAAAGTCCTTTTCAAATTTAAGATACTATGATTCTGTAAAACCCAAAGTCAAGTAAAAAATAATTCATATTTAGTAGATATTTATTACACAACTAGCACGTGTCAAGCACTTTCATATATAAACCTTACTCAATAAATAAAATCTACAAATTAGACATTATTAATATCATTTTACAGATAGAAAAAGTAAGGCTAAGAGACTTTAATTTCACATGGACAATGGCAAAGGCAAAATTAAACCCAGATTTTTGAACTCCAAGTTCATATCTTCTTTAAATGAGAAGCCACCTCAGTTTTAAATTGTGCATTTGATTTGCAATATCAATACCTTCAGAAGTCTTCAAGAATACTTTATGAACTAGATGAATGTCAGCATGACTTTTATGTACTCATTTAGTTCATATGTTATATCACACAGCCAATTCTCATATCAGTCTTATTTTGTCAACTCTGTGGTGCAAAAAATGTAGCCACACTGACTATACAAGTACTAATCATAAAATATTATAACCTACCAATCAGAAAAATTACTTGTTCTGTTATAAATCAGTGATTTCATTTTTTAAGTGCATTGTTTATCAGTGGAAAAATTACTTTTTTGAAATCAAAAGCTCAGTGTTATGCAAAACGGTAAAAAAGAAAGAAAATTATGAATATATAAAGCAAGGATTAAGAAAATAGTTATCCAAAGTATGTGTATCAACCTTCATTCAAATCAAAAGCTTTTTAGACAAGAAGCTATGAAGAGTTTTATTCATTCAATAATAGTAAGTACTATAAACACTAAAAAAAAGTATTTTTTAAACCTGATACTCCTGTAGCTTCTTTAAAGATCACGGCTTTATACAGCATAGGCCTTATATAAGTGTTTCTAATAGGTAAATAAAAAAAGAAAAAAAAGATATATTTAATATATTAATATTCAAAATTAAATCTAAGCAAAACAAATAGGTTCAATACAATGCCTTCTATAGAGAAAACAGTTTGACTTGTGCTTTATTTAGTTATGGGGGTGGGGGAGTGAATCTCTTTTAGTTCATTGCTATTACTAGATGGGAAAATCAAACTTTACTGTACATTGCCAAAGACGGTTCAAAAAAAATTTACTGCCTTGAATGCTTTGCATTTTGCACGACCTTACAGACCTTAGGGGAATTTTTAAATCACAAAATCATTAGAAACTTAACCAGTTTGAAATGGTAAACATCTCTTACCTGTTATGTTGTTTTGTTCAGTGTTCTCATTTTTATGTAAAATTGGAAAAATGATCAGACCTTTAGTTCAGTGGTTAATTACCTACTAAAGCTAAATGTTAGTTTACAATTTTTTTGTCACAATTACCATTTCTTTAATTAAATCACAAATGTGTCTCAAATAGGAGAGAGAGAATTTACATAAATTCAAAAAAGGCAAGAAAATTTAGAGATATATTAAATTGCAGAACTACATTGGCCCAGCATATTCTCTGCATACTTTGTAGTCATTTTTGTATTACTCTGTGGTTAGTTCTTCGTGTATGAGAACATAAATATGCATGGGAAACTCAATTAGTTTAGTAGATCAGTGAACTTATTTCTGGGTCAAGTCAATTCTCTGAAATATTCACTTATAAACACCAAAAATTGACATAAAATTTTCTAAATAAAAAATTATATTACAATTGTATTAATGAATGCACATAATTCAATCCTCCCTGTTTCACTCCTTAGATAAATTTCCATCTTTAGTTCCCTATTGCTGAAGTAATTGGCTGAACAGCTATAGCTGTTAGGAATTGAGGGAGATAGTAAAATAGATGATCTTTGCATTGTACCTGCATGGGTTCTGTTGAGACACAATTCTCTTTGGGTATCTCATGATTCTATATGTTTTGCAAGCAAAGCTCTGATAGCCATTTTGGTCTAGATTATCTTTTCAAAGATGCTTTTAGAGTGAACAGCACTGGAAGAGGGAGATAGCATCTCTTAGGGCAAAGGGCATGCTTGCTTACTGTCCAATAGAATAAAGATAATGTCTCTCAGCCAGATATGCTTACTGCCTGTTATAAAATATTTGTTTCGGGACGGCCTGCTGGCGCACTGGATAGTGCGCCGCTTGGGAAGCGCGGCGGCGCTCCCGCCCGAG
>NW_007727785.1:28401-82973 GCF_000696425.1 Galeopterus variegatus
GATCCGTTGCCGGACACGGAAAAAAGACAAAAGACAAAAAAAAAAAAAAAAAATTTGTTTCCCTCTGATCAGAGTTCTGTTAATGCAACACAGTTGTGTATAGGTATCATCTGGCCCTCTTTGTGCCACCCAGTGGGAATTGGAACTTAGGAACTAACACAAGAAAATGTTGATATTCTGGTTATGATTCCTATGAATAATAAAGTTTCTTATTTCTGTTCCAGGAGTATCATATCTACTGCTAGAATCCATGAAATGGAAAGGCTAACTTGTAAGCTAGCAAGTGAAGTAAAACCTCAGACTCTTCACAATTCTTGACAAGTTCTAACATCAAGTAATGTAGGGGTAGTACAATTCATATATCCTTTATGAAATAAAACTTCTCATGAACTATAGAAGTTTGTTGCTCTGATGCAAGGCATAGGATGGTACCTGAACATGAGCTATAATGAACTTGGATTGGATTGTGTTGATCTATCTCCAAGCTCGTGAAATGAGCAAGATGCTTTAAAGTCATTGTCACATTTTATTATTTTGAATGCACTGTAAGGTAGCTATTACAATTTTAGTTTTTTGGGGGGTAGGGGGTTAGGATACAGTCTGCTATGGTCCCCCAAAGTTCATGTGCTAGAAACTTAATCCCCAATGCAACAGTGTTGAGAGTTGGAACCTTTAAGATGTGATTAGGTCATGAGGGCTCTGCCCTCATAAATGGAATAAAGCTATTATAGTGGGAGGGAGTTAGTTATTGTGGGACTCGGTTCATTATAACAAGACTGGATTTTTATTAAAACAAGTTAGGACATTACTTGTTCTCTCTTGAGTGTATGCTCTCTCACCCATCTGATACCTTCTGCCAAGTTATGACACAGCAAGAAGGCCCTCACCAGATGCAGCCCCTTGGTCTTAAACTTCCCAGCCTCCAGAACCATGGGCCAATAAATTTCTGTTCTTTATAATTTACCCAAACTTAGGCATTCTGTTTTAGCAGCACAAAACAAAGATACAGACACAATACCAAACCATTAAAATTCATTGTGTCAATAGCTTTACTGTAGAAAAAGCCTTATAAGTTGATAATCATCCATCTATTACCTTATTCAATAGACCCTTTGGCAGCACTTATAGTTGAAAGGATGTCCTTGGTAATGTGCTATGTTACATAGCAAATTTATAGGCCTTGTTTAGAAATTATAAGAAATTAAAGGATATATGAAATTTCTTACAGCAATGATAATTGTTATGGTGAACTATTACCACTTTTAATTTTATAGGGTGACAATTTACCATGTTATTGGTTCCTCTTTATTGTAAATACTGACTCACACAGCAAATTGTCACCACTATAAAACAGAAGCTTTCATAGCTATAAGACGTGTGACAACATCTCAGCTAACTGCAGAATGTCTACATTTCTAACCATAAATTAACCATCTTCAAAGTATTCATTAATAAGAATAAAAGAAATTACTGCATTTTCCATGTAGTTATTTTGTTTGGTGGAAACATCAATCACTCCTAATTTACTTTCACCAAAACACTCGAGGGGCACAATTAATCTCTATCATTGAGAAGTGTTTTAGAAATGTCACTTAATGAAATACAGCCTTTTCAAATCATCATAACAATCTGAAATATTAAAACCTTATTTTATTATTTTTTTTGTTTGAAATTAAACACACACTCTCAGCAACAGTTGCTGTTGCATATTTAATTTCATAGTAAAGAAAATGTCTGGACTACTTGCAGTGACTTTATAAGAATACACAAAAGATGGGGTCTATATTAAATTTAAAACTAACTCTTGTCCCTTTGCACCCATGCTATGAAATTAATGGAATTTTTAAAAAATGTCATAATTCCAATAAACAAAGTTTGAAAATTCCCATGGAGTGATATGGAGGGAAACAGAAAGCAAAAGCTTCCCAAACTAAAATAGCATAGCAGTTCCTAACATGTTACTACTATCAAATGAAATTTTGAGTACATTTCAAGTGGATGCACAGGTAGGAATTTCAAGTTAATATATGTTGGTTTCCTAATCTATACCTACGTGATTCCATAGCTAGATGCCAGTGGGGGGAAAAAAAATTCTACATTAATTTTCAAAGATTTTACACTTGTAAATGTCATTCTAGGAAGTGGCTTCTAGTCCGGCCCCTCCCAGCGCGCAGGCGCCCCGGCCCAGCGGTCGGCTTCCTTCGTGACTGCGGGCAGGCGCGCGGCGCCAACCGGAAGCGGAGTAAACGGGCCCGCCCTCTTCTTCTTTCCAGCGGCCCAAACTGAAAGCCGGTTTTTCAGGTTTCTAGGAGGAAATTCTGTACTTTGTCGCCGGACCGGAAGTCGCCCTCACGTCCCATTTCTGTCAGGTGATGGACTCCACCCTGGAGCTGCCGAAGTGGATTTAAGATGGCGACGGGTCTGGAGCGGCCGTGCCAGGAAACAGCGTGATCCTGAGAGCTGGCTGCCCAAGGTCGTCACCTCTTATCTCTGTATTCCTTTTAGGTCCTTATGCCAAGATGTTAGGAAGGCCCCCTCTAGTGGGTTTTATACTTACTCTAGCATTTTACACTTAATATTTGAAACAGCTCTAATGGGGTGTACATCATAATCACAAGTGAGTTTCTAAGAGGGCTGGAGGGCAAAACATAACAACTTTTGCATGTATCTCATGGTAGTGAATTTTAAGAATAATCCGAAGGTTTGGGAGTGTGAGCCCCATCAAGATTGGAATGCTGGCGGAAGGAAAAAGACCCACACCTGGATTGTAATTGGTGGCTCCAATTTCAAATATTCTCTCCCCTTGTCACATTATGAATCCTTAATTGTTCAGAAAATGTAGACATCTAGGCGTACACATGGTTCTCTTAGTGATAGTGAATGGAGATGTGACAGTATAGTTGTGTTTTTACATAAATTGTCATTAAATCTTCACAAAACCTTTTGGAACCTTTTTTGAGACACAAAAGAAGCGAGTTATCTAAGTATACTAAAAAAATTATAAGGCCTAAAATTAACTCCAAAGTCAACATTCCTAACGCTTTTCTACAGCAGTTTTATCTTGCTTCAGTCTGCTTCCAAATAAGTTGCCAGCTTATAGAGACAAAGATAGCATACCACTCTTAAAGAAAAATACCACTGTCCATCGCCTTGTGGATTCTGAGAATGAGAGAGCCACTATCTGAGAGTTAGACTGTTAGCTGTAGCCCAAATTATCTGCTCTTAGGAGATGAGAAAAGACCCTGGGTTTAAGTAACACTGAATCTTTACAAAAAATTAAGGAAGGCAAGTAAACTGTTGCTCCTACCAGAGATAGAAGCATTCTTCTCACTGGCAAGGTAGAATCATTTATTTCTAATTATTGAAATAGGATTGGTAAAAATTATTGAATTAGCAGTGTAAACATAACCTGACATAAAGTGGAAAAGTTCTGAAATGGGTTTAAACTTGTCCTTGGCACAGAGTCATATGCTTGTTGATATTATAGTCTAAATCAGAAAGTTCTGTCAGACTTGGGAGAGTAATTAATGCAGATAGGGAGGGGTTATATAGACTAAGTTCAACTGAATGAGTCTATCACCTCTTCAGAATTCACCCCTGCAAAAATTTCATTGATTCTTGATTACTCCACATGACGAACTGAATGTAGAGTATGTTGTGGAATTTGCATGTCACTAAATTCAAAGCAATTTAATGTAAAAGAAAGTACTGTACTGAAATCCATGTACACTGTCAGTCATGCAAGAGCTCTGCATTTTCCCAACCTTGAACCTTTCTACCTTACATGTTCAAGTGAAAAATATGCACCAGGGACTACAGATTGAATTATTACAATGCAATCGTGATCCAACACTATTATCAGCACAATTGTCTGATTGTGCTGAGGTGGACAAGACAGTATATGAGAATGCCATAACAATCAGGCCAAAGACAGGTAAGTATTTTTAAGAAGACATTATAAATCTAAAGTTCAAGTGCAGTAATCTCTCAGGAAAGATGTGATGAATTCGGCTTTAATTAAGATGATAATGCTGATTTCTTTAGGCAGCTATCAAGCCAGTATGCCCATGTAGTAAAGCATTCTTATGATTATCCTAGGAATTAAACTAATTTTATAGAGTAGCCTCTCCAACAGTAGAGAGCTTTGTTATTGTAATTTTCAACTGAAAGCGTATAAGTGTTTGTCTTAAATTATATCTTTCTCATCTTCACTTCATCTTTCCTTCCTTTTCAAATTGATTAAGTGTCCCAACAATAACCCTGTTGATTGGTACAGCAAGTTACTTCCGTCAACTTCTGGGTCATTTTATCCATTTTTTTTTGTCCTCTTCCATCATTATTGCTTTGCATACCTATAATTGTATTTTTTGAGAGTTGTACTATCATCATAACTAAATTGTGCCTTCTCTTTTATCTTCATCTTGGCCTGTAGCAACTCTCATCTCTATACCCACTATTTAATCTGGCTCCACCCTACTCAGCTAATCTGATGCCCAGCCAACACCCTTTGCTTTAGTCAGATTGCTTTCTTTCATCTTTCACATCAAAAATATTCTCCTCATGGCCTCTGGGCTTTGGTGCATGTTGTTCCTATTACAGTGTAATGCTTCCTCACTTGACTAAATTCTACCTATCCTTTTGGGCCCAACTCAAGTGCCACCTTCATAAAATTTCCTTCACTGCAATTCACCTTGATCCATTGTCAGTATTTCTAACATACCAATTGCAAAAACTTCATGTCTAACCTGTCTCAAAGAACTTCCTGTGTCATAATTTCTTGGGAAGAGGGTTATTTTCCCAAAATCAAGGCAGGGAGTGAAGTATTTTGAACGAAAGTGAGCCAAGACACTGGGTACCGATCAAGCTTTATTAAAGGAAAAGAAAATCTGCCAGTCTGTGTTCAAAATGGCAGGCAGCCCAGGGCTGCCCTCAAAATGGAGGACAGGGGCCGAGCCCGTGGCGCACTCGGGAGAGTGCGGCGCTGGGAGCGCAGCGCGCCGCAGGTTCGGATCCTATATAGGGATGACCGGTGCACTCACAGCGCTCACTGGTTGAGCGCGGTGCAGCCTGTCTCAAAAAGGACAAAAAAAGAAAAAAATGGAGGACAGCTTCAGATGTGGGGGTGAGAGAGCTTATATAGGGCACGAAGGGCTGGCTGATACCATCAAGGAGGGACATTATGCTAATGCCAAAGCTATGCAACCAGGGTTGAGAAGTATGCCCTTGCAGAAGCCATGAGATTTCTCGTAAAGGGAAATGGGGAGGGGTTTGGTGCTGGAGTGGAGGATAAGGCTGGTGGCTGTTTTGTGCTTATTGTGTGCACAATGGCCCTGGTCACATCCAAGATCCATCATTCCCGCCTTTTAAATATAGGGAGAAGGGAAAAGGGGTGAAGGTCTCATTCTTCTGAAGCTACTTCCTGCTGGAGATAGACGAAGATATGGAAAAAATAAAAGATTTATGTTGGCGGATAAAACAGTTAGGGGGCGGGGTATTGGTTTCATGTGGGGAGGCTGTATTCTTCCGGGAAAGGGTCGCTGATTCTGAGAGGTTGATAATCCTCCTGGCAGGAACAATTAGGTGACATTTTGGTTGGTGAAAGTCTGCATACTTTCCTGTAAGAAATTAGAGAAACACCAAAAGAGACAGGGACCAAAGGGTAGGATGAGTCCCAGCACAGTTAGGGGTCCTAGTAGGGGCATAAGCCAGGGTATCCAAGGGTTCAGTGACTGAGGCCACGTGCAAGGTGTGTTTGTGTTTTGTAACCCTTTGCGTTGGTGATCAATGCTTACCTTTAAATGGTTAAAGTTGTTTTGGATCACCTGGGACTCATTTACATAGTAACAGCATTCCTCCCCCAAGAAGAGGCAGCTGCCTTCCTTCTCCGTGGTAAGGAAGTCAAGGACAGACTCTGAGGGTTCTGTAAAGCAGCTGTTGTGAGTGAGGTAATATGTTGCTTGAGGGAGGAGGTGCTATCCATACTTAGTTCTTCTGAGAGTTTTTGGTAGAATTGAGAGATTGTAGCAAGGTCTGCTATGTCAGTCCAGTTGCAGGAAGGACCCCTGCCCCAATTTAAAAAAGGTACAATTAGTACCCTACAGGAGCAGGAGTACTTTTTGAGAGGGGGTGCCAAAGTTAGTCCCAGTCCCATCTCCATCCCTCCATCTGTCTGGATGGTGATGTCAGGAGGAGCCAAATGAATATGCAAGAAATCACATTAGGGGGCAGGCAACGGGATAAGATAGTTTTACAAAGGAAATATATTCCAGTTTTAGGGCGTGGATGAGGAGGGGATAAGTGAGTGGTAGTGTTTGGTGATATTAGTAAGGCAGAGTATGGGCAGGCCCCGCACAACACTGACAGTCCCCACTGAGGTGAGATTAGAGGAAAGTGAAAAGATGTTTGTGGAAACATTGTGGGCTGCATCGACAGGGAGGGGGGTGACCACAAAAGTTTTTCATGAAGTGGGAGACAGATGAGTCACTCGGGGACCAGTCTGATTCATTGAGGACTGTATCGTGCCTGTGGACCTGGAACCTCCATGTGCCAGGTAAGGGGGAGCATTGAGATAGGAGGAAAAACAGGGGAAGTATGTGAAGGGTTAGGGAGCCAAAAGAACATAAAGGGCACATTGCCACAATGAATTTGCTAAGAAGCCTCCTACTGATAGGAGGTAAAGAAGTGCCAGGAGAAATCTTCCTATAATGTTACACTCCTTTGGGGCAGCACTGGACAATCCTGTAACAAGTACTGGAACAGATAGTATAATAAAGGTTAGGGACACAGGGTGGCATATACTTATCATGTCCCATGATGGCAAACCCATGATAGCAGGTTGGGACCAGTCTTAGAGTAGCTCCTATGTGAAGGATGTGAAACGGGCCTGCAAGAGTGAGAGGATAATAGCTGGGGGAAAGATCATCCTTCTTCTGGGATTGGGGAATAGTGGAGGTCCTGGAGATTTAGTTTTGTGGGTCCTAAAATGGATGAAGTATAAGGAGATGTTGGGTTGGGGGATGAGCAGAGGGACCCCTCTGGGTTGGTGTTAACAGATTCTTTGGTTAAAATCTCAGGTGCTAGTTTTACCAAGGATAAGTGATACCAAGGGGCCTTTCCTAATACTTTTACTGCTGCGGGGGTGGTGAGAAGTACTGTACAAGGCCCTTTCCAACCTGGTGAGAGGGGCTTTGGGATTCAGGTTTTAATATACACTTGCTGTCCATGGCTCAGTTTAAAGTCTGAGGGGGTGGTGGGAAAGGATGAGGTAATAGAAGGTTGGCCTGTTGCTGAAGAAGATCCCTAATGAGCAAAAGAGTAGGGAGATACTGGCCTAAAGGCGATGAGCTGGAAGGGAGAGGTGTGAGAGTGAAGGGTCTACCATACATAAGCTCAAAGGGGCTGAGGCCTGTGGGCTTGTGGGGACAGCTTGCAAGCGAGTGCATGCTAAAGGGAGAAGTTGGGTCCAAGGGAGGTGAAGCTCCATGGACAGCTTAGTGAGATATGTTAGATTGACTATGGCATAACCCACCTGGGTGGGGGGGGACTTTCAATATTGTTATGTGAAGGTAAAACGTGAGTGTTTTGGGATGAGAGTTGCTGGATATAAGGGAGGGCAAGGTTTAAAGGAGAACTGGGAATTTTTAATGGAAGTAAGGTGAATAAATTGTAGGTGGGAAGGGGAGAGAATTGACTTGGCCTTATGCCTGAGAAGGTCTTGACTGTTTGTTGTCCAAAAGTTAGTTTAGAGTTTTCTCATGGGTAAAAGGGTGGCTGCCACCAAGGCCCATAAACAGGGCCCCATCCTCGAGCTGTGGTGTCTAGTTGTTTAAAGAGGTATGCAACCAGGGAGGAAATATCTCCTGCCTCTTGTCCCAAAGCCCCAACTGCCAATCCTTGGGTTTCAGTGATGTATAGGATAAAAGAATGAGATAGATTTGGGAGGGATAAAGCTGGTGCTGCAAGGAGAGTGCTTTTTAATTCCTGGAAGGGAAAATGAATGGGCTTTGTGGGATCTAAAGGAATGGCAGGATCCCCTTTGGCTGCCTCATAAAGTGGTTTTGCTAGCACACCAAAGTTAGGAATCCATAGGCAAAGATACCCTGCAAGCCCCAGGAAAGAATTTCACTCTTTGTGGTAGGAGTAGGGAGTACAGAAATTAAACTCTTGCAATCCACCATTATTTCTCTGGTGTTATGTGCTTTTACCACTATTAAAAAAATTACAGACCAATATCCCTTATGAACAAAGATGAAAAAATCCTCAAAAAGTTCTCAAATCAAGTCCAGGAGCATATTAAAAGGATTATATACCATGATTGAGTGAGATTTATCCCAAGAATGCCAAAATGGTTCAATAGAATAAAAACAATTGACATAATATATACCACATTAGGAGGAAAAAAGGAAAAAACACAAACATTTCATCTTAATTAAGAAAAGGCATTTGACAAAATTCAACACCTTTCATGACAAAAACTCAAAGAAAACTAGGAATAGAAGAGAATTTCCTCAATATGATAAAGGATATTAATGAAAAATCTACAGCTAGGGCTGGCCCATGGCTCACTCGGTAGAGTGCGGTGCTGATAACACCAAGGCCATGGGTTCGGATCCCATATAGGGATGGCCGGTGTGCTCACTGGGTGAGTGTGGTGCTGACAACACCAAGTCAAGGGTTAAGATCCCCTTACCCGTCATCTTTAAAAAAAAAAAAAAAAAAAAAAAACAGAAAAATCTACAGCTAACTTTCCTCCTAGGATCAGGAACAAGACAAGGATGCCCATTTTCACCACTGCTATTCAAATTGTACTGGAAGTTCTAACTAGAGCAATTAGGCCAAATAAATAAATAAATAAATAAAAGGCATCTGAATTAGAAAGAAAGAAGTAAGCTTATCTCAATTCATAGATGATATTATCCTATGTATAGAAAATCCCAAAGAATCCACAAGAAAACCACTAGAGGTAATAAACAGTTCAGCAAAGTTTCAAGGTATAAAATCAACATACAAAAACCATTTATGGATTGCTTCTTGGCCTTTTGACTGAGATCAAGTTTAAAAAATCATTTATGGAGCAAAGGATACCCAGTCCTTAGGCTGGAGCTTAGGGCAGCATCCCCTGCCTGGAAACAGGCAAGGAGCCCACCACAGCCATCACTACAGCCATCACTACCACAATAGTGGCAGACACCACAGTGGTAGACATAGGTACTGCACAGGCAGCCCGCCAGACACTCGACTGCACTGACATAAGGAGAGTCACCAGCAGAGACCAAGAAAAGATGAAGATGTCTGTTTCCACAAAGCCCACTCCAAAGTAATAGTAGAAGCAACTGTTCTACCAGATGACCAGACATCAATGTAGAGATACCAGAAATATGAAAACCCAAGAAAATATGACACTACCAAAAGAATACAGTAATTCTCAAATACCAAATCCTGTACAGCAGTAAACTGTTGAAATGACTGAATAGGAATTCTGAGCAACAATCTTAAGGAAACTCACTGAAATATGAGAAGACTCAGACAACACAATGAAATGAGAAAAAAAAAAAAAATCCAGGATGTGAAGGATGAAATTTACAAAGCGATTAATACCTTAAAAAAGAATGTAGCAGAATTCCTGCAACTGAAGGATTCATTCAATGAAACAAAAAACACAGCCAAGAGCTTAAGTACCCTCTTTTGCCCTCTCCTTCCTCACCTCCCCTCCTTCCACACTGACATTTGCCTGCACTGTGTCTCTGAAACTTGTATTATGTGGTAGCACAGTGGGGATAGGGAGGTATGTGCATAGCACATGGGACTGCTTTCACCTGGGAGAGGTACAAACAGAACCCCCCAAGAGTACAGAAACTCAGGATACCCAAATAAAGCACTAGAACAAGTAGAAGAAAGAATTTCTGGTCTCGAAGATAGTTTTTTTCAAAATAACCCAGGCAGACCAAAAAAAAAAAAAAAAAAGAAAGAAAAAATGAAGAAAATCTAAGAGACTAGCAGACAACCTTAAGCACACAAACATTTGAATTATGGGTGTCCCAGAAGGGGAGGAGTGTCACCAAACCAGTACCCCGAGGGGAGAGAGTGGGAAATGAAGAGGCACACTTTATGGGATTAGGAGGGCCTTTCAGGCTGCTGACCAGTAAGGCATCCTGGTTTATTTTTGGCTCCTTTTTATAAACCAGTGAAAATAACAAATCATACTGATTAAATCAGTTATGTCTGGTACCAAGCTATTTATAGAACATTTTCAGCTGCCATGGCACTTGAAGATTCATAGCTAACTACTTATCAACAAAATAAGAACATAAGTTTCTCATTTACAAAGCTTCCAGGGTACTGGGTTCAATCAAAGGTCAGACCTCAAGGGGAGGGAGGAGGGAGAAGTAGGCAAAAGGGATGCCAGCCTTGCTGGCTTCCCTAGGATAGCAAGGACTTTGTCAGCTTGCTACTTAGTATCTCACAGAGGAGAAATGAAAAGGCAAGGGAAACCTATTCAATGAAGTAATAATGGAAAACTTCCCAGGTATATGGAGAGACACAGACCTTCATTTCTAGGAGGCTCAAAGATCCCCAAACGAATTCAGTCCCCCAAAATCCTCTCCAAAACACATTATAGTCAAACTGGCAAAACTGAAAGACAAAGAGAGAATCTTAAAAGAAGCGAGAGAAAAACATCAAGTCACCTGTAAGGGAGCCCGTATCAGACTAACAGCAGACTACTTAACAGAAACTCTACAGGCCAGAAGAAAATGAGATGATATATTCAAAAATACTAAAAGAAAAAAACTGCCTTCCGAGAATGCTATACACAGCAAGGCTAACCTTCAGAAATGAGGGAGAAGTAGTGTATTTTACAGACAAACAAAAACTGCAGGAGTTCACTACTACCTGATCAGCCCTACAAGAAGTCCTCAAGGAAGTCATGCATCTGGAATCTGAAAAACAATAATCACTACCACGAATATACAAGAAAGAACAAAACCCACTTGTAGAACAAGAATGCAAATGAGAAAGAAACTGAATCTTACCACCACAAAAAACCATAATGACAGTGTAATAATACCCCTGCTTTATTTCTGATTCTAGTAATTGAGGTCTTCTCTCTTTTTTTTAATGAACAGCCTAGAAAGGTTTCAAATTTTATTCATCTTTTTAAAGAGTCAACTTTTGGTTTTGTTGATTTTCTCTATTGTTTTTTAACTCCCTATTTCATATATTTCTGTTGTAATCTTTGCTATTTCCTACTTTATATTTGCTTTTGTTTGCTCTTTTTCTGTTTTCTTAAGATAGAAGTTTACATTATTGATGTGAGATTTTTCTTATTTTTAATATAGGTTTTTAAAGTATAAATTTTCCTCTAAGCACTGCATGATCCCTGCATCCTATAAATTTTGATATATCACACTTTGATTTTTATCTCAACTCTCTAATTTCCCTGTATATTTCCTTTTACTCATTGTTTATTTAGGAGAGAGTTGTTTAATTTCCACATATTTGTGAGTTTTCTAAATCTCCTCCTGCTATTATGGTCAGAGGACATATTTTCTATGATCTTAGTTTTTTTAAATGTATTAAGACTTGTTTTGTGGCAACCCCCCCCACAAACAAGCAAACAAAAAACCCCAGTTATGTTTGAATACACCAGCATTAAACAATCCAAAAAAGAAATTAAGAAAACAATTCTATTTACAATACCATCAAAAAGAATAAACTTCCTACTGTCTTAGTCCACTCAGGCTGCTATAACAAAATACCATAAGCTGCATAGCTTATAAACCACAGAAATTTATTCTCATGGTTCTGAAGGCTGGGAAGTCTAAGATCAAGGTGCCATCAAAGTAAACTGGTAGAAGAAAACATAGGGATAAGTCTTCATGACCTTGGATTTGGCAACGGATTCTAGATACAACAGCAAAAAAGCATAAGTAACAACAACAACAACACAATATATAAATTAAACTTTATCATAATAGAAATTTTTTGTCATCAAAGGAATTATAAAGAAAGTGAAAAGATAATCTACAAAATGTTAGAGAATACTTGTAAATAATATATCTGATAAATGCTTAATATCCAGAATATATAAAGAACTCCTACAACTCAACAACAAAAGGACAAACAATACAATTAAAAAAAAGTTCAGAGGACTTGAATAGACATTTCTCCAAAGAAATAGCCAGTATGCAATTGAAAAGATACTTAACACCATTGGTCATTAGGGAAATGCAAATCAAAAGCACAATGAGATACTATTTCACAGCTACTAGAATGGCAAGGATGTGGGGAAATTGGAATTCTTGTATGCAGCCAGTATGGAAAACAGTTTGGAGTTTCTTCAAAAAGTGAAAACTTAGAAGAACCATATGGCTCAGCAATTCTGCTCCTAGATATATATCCCAGAGAATTGAAAACAGGGACTCAGATACTTGTATGCCAATGTTCATTTCAGCATTATTCACAATAGCCAAAAAGGGAAAACAACTCAACTATCCATCAACAGGTGAATAAACAAAATGCAGTTATACATACAATGGATTATTTCTCAGCCATAAAAAGGAATTAAGTTCTGATGCCTGCTATGACATGAATGATCCTTGAAATAATGCTAAGTGCTTTTAAATAATGCTTGAAAAGAATGCTAAATGAAATAAGCCAGACACAAAAGGACAAATAATCTATGATTCCACTTACATGAACTATCTAGAATAGGCAAAATTATAGAGACAGAAAGTAGATGAGGGACTGACCTTGAAGTTTGGAGAATGGGGTGTTATTGCTTAATGGGCACATTTTCTATTTGTGGTTATGGAAAAGTTTTGGAAACAAATGGTAGTGATAGTTGCACAACATTGTGAATGTAATTAATGCCTCTGAATTGTACATTTAAAATAGTTAAAATGCCAAATTTTACTTTATATGTATTTTACCACAGTAAAAAATATTTGAAATCTTTCTACTCTCCCCAACAAAAAGTCACTTTGGTCTCCCTTAGGGGATTAAATCAACCTTGAAGTTCTTTTTTCTTTTTTTAATTAATATTATTTTTGTTTACATTCTATGATGTTGTTACAGAGCAGTTGGGAGGGAGTGGGAGAGGGGAAATGGGAAGGAAATGGGATGGAAGAAAGAGGAAGGAGTAGGGGTGGGATTGAGGCCTGTGGCACCCCTCTCATTCCCACAGCGGAGACCAGGGGGCTTTAAGAGGTGGCTTGGTCATTGCTGGGTGGGTGCAGATGTCAGGGGTTGTGGCAAAAGCCCTTGCCCCCCACCACCCCGGCTTGGGAACCTGAGGCACTTCCTAAGGTGGCTTGGTGGTCATCACTGGGCTGGTTGTGCGTGTCTGGGGGTGTGGCTGAGGCCCTCAAACCCCCACCACTCAGATTTGGGAGAGACTGGGGCGCTCCCTATGGCAGCTCCATGGTTGTCACTGGGCTGCTTGTGCATGTTGGGGGGTGTGGCCGAGGCCCAAGGCCCCCACCCTTGGGACTGGTTGTGGGTGTTGGGGGGCATGGCTCAGGCCCCCCGCTCATCCCCCTTTCTGGCTTGGTAGCCCAGGGGACTTCTGGTCCTTCTAAATGTTATAGGTGTTCTTTGGTGATGTGAGACCTTTACTAGTTAACATCAAACTTTGTCTCTAGTTGTGGGTATTTTTTTTTTTTCCAGTTCTATATTGGGTTATTTGCTGTTTCCACCACTTCAACTCTGCACTGGAACTAATTTGTTATCCTTTGCTTACTTCTAAATTGGGGGAACTTCCTGTGGGGACTAGTACTTGAGCTGTGTGGTTGAGCTAAATTGTTGCTTTGCTGCTGATTCCCTGGAGAAGGCTTTTTGTGCAGCTCAGGTTTTAATGGTTGACTTTATAGGTACTTCCAGCTCTCATGAGATCCAGTGCACCTGGTTTGTGTGGAAACTGTGGTCTGGGCCTGAGTCTTTTAGCAAACTGCACTCATGCAGTTCTATATTCCTGACCTCTCTCCACTGAGTGGTCCTACACTACTTGGGGGGCAGATCCACTGTCCTTGCTGTGCCCCAATGTTTACCTGGTGGGTCCGTCTCTCCCACTGCCCATGCTCCACACTCTTCCCTTGGGATGGACCATGCGCTGGTCCCTTGTGATGACTCACTGGCTTCTGAGTGCCTCCCTTTTTTCAGTTGTTGTGGCTCCTCGGTCCTGTGTGGGTCCAAGGTAACCCTATTCGTTGTCTTGCTGGCCTGGGGGCCACAAAGGCCTTCTTCTCCCCTGATGCTTCCAAGCAACTTCATCTGAAGGGCACAGCTGTGGCTTTTGCCAGCTTCTGCTCCGTGTGCTCAGAAGCTCCAGCCTGGAAGTGGCTGGGATTTGAATTGGTCAGAGCGGTTTTTTTCTTTTTTTCATCTTGGCTTCTCCCACTTTTGTACACTCTGTAGGTCTCTCCTCCTCTTCCCCTGACAACCTTTAAGTTCTAACATAAATAATCCCTACAAGTGGGGCACGTAAAGATGCAGTTCTGTTCACTTAAACTGTTGGAATATTACCAGTGGTGACTTCAAAGTTGGGGAAATATTACTTGATTTTGAAAAGCATGAGGCATAGGAAGTAAAAGTTAATGCCAAAGAGATAACCTAAATCAACTTAATAGGAAAATGGGTACAGGCTCATGCTTAAATAGTATAGTGGATTGAATATGTCCCCCCAAAACTTACTGAAGCTTGAATTGTGTCCCCCAAGTTTAATGTGTTAGAAACTTGGTCGCCATTTTGACTATTAAGAGGGTGGGAAATCCTATTACGGTAATTGAAAGGTGGAGCCTTGAAGAGGTGATTAGATTGTAGGACCATGCTGTAGTGAATGGATTAAAAATGGTAGTCAGGGGTGTGGTTCTGAGGACTTGAAGAAAGAGGAGAGTCTTTTTCTCTGCTCTCTCTGCTTCCACCATCTTGCAATGTGAGACCCCTGGGTCACTGTCACCACCACCAGATAGACTTTGGACTTCCCAGCCTCAGAAACTGTAAGCAATAAATGTCATTTTCTTTATAGATTACCCAGTTCCAAGTATTGTGTTATCACCAACGTAAATGGACTAATACAAATAGTGAACAGAGATGTAGAATGTAGGAATAGCACATCAGAAGTACACCTTTTTTCTGCTGCTTCATTATTCCCTATACACTACACTCCATAAACAACAACTTTCTTCTCATAGAGTGACTCTCACCTGGAGTTTAAGGGTAATCCCTAGGAACCTAAGGGAATGAATTATCTGCTCCCCCAGGAAGAGAGGACTACTCCCCCGAGTATGAGAATTACTTCATCAACTGGTAACCCAGGCAGACTAAAATAGATGGTGTGTTGGCTTTAGAAAAACTAGAAATTGAGGGCTGGCCCGTGGCTCACTCGGCAGAGTGTGGTGCTGATAACACCAAGGCCACGGGTTCGGATCCTATATAGGGATGGCTGGCTCACTCACTGGTTGAGCGTGGTGCTGACAACACCAAGCCAAGGGTTGACCCCCTTACCAGTCGTATTTTAAAAAAAAGAAAAAAAGAAAAGCTAGAAATTGGGAAGAATAGAACTCATAAAGTTTTCAACATTGCTACCTCACAAAATAGTCCTTCACAGATTCCAGCTCAAAAGATATAAAAAGGCTGTTGCTTGTTTCATAATGCTTATTCAGTGATATTACTCAGCTCTTCCTTAGCTAGCAACTTTGAGTCCTCATAAGCTATGGTAGTAAGGCTCTTTACATTGCAGAACCCAGGCACTCACTCAGTGTAACTCCAGGGCTATTTTAACACTGTCATGGGCCCAAGGATCCAAACCCAGGGCTCTTACTTTTATAAATCCCTATCCAATATCATATAAAACATACTTAGAATGGCTTATTTCCTCACTTGTTTCAGGTTATTACTCAAATGTCACCTCCTAGTACCATCTTACTTCCCTGACCATCCTTTTAAATTGTGTTCATGATCTTACCCTGGCATTCCTCATCCTCTTTCTGGCTTTGTTCTTCTGCATTGCATTTATACCATCTAATGTACTATATATTTTACTACTTCTTGTTTATTATCTGTATCCCCTCCATGAAGACAGGGATTTTTGTCTGTCTGCTATGTTGTATTTCTAATACTTAGATCACAACTGGCATATAGTGCCTGAATATAATAAATGCTTAGTAAGTATCTGTTGAATGATATTTTGAGTGAAAATTTTCCTGCATAACCACATTACATGAAATTGAATCTAGACTCTAGAACATATAGACTCTAGAACCAGACTGCTTGAGTTGAAATCCTGATTCAACCACTTACTGGTTATTGACCTTGGCTGAATTATATAACCTCTCTTTGCCTCATTTCCTCATGTGTAAAATGAGATTAGTAATAGCTTATTACTGTATAAGGTTTTTGTTAGGATTAACATGAGTCGATTATTGAAAAATGTCTGGTGCATTGTAAATACCACGTAAGTGTTAACTTGTAGTGATAGTAAGAGTTGCATTTAACTGTCTGAATTAGTGGTATGTTTATGAATGAAACATTTATTTCTTTTGCTCATCATTACTAGCTAATTTTAGATTTTACAATTTTCTCTTTGTATTTTGGAGCTAATTTGTATCTTCATAATTTTGGATGCCTTGGGCCCAGAGGTCATAAATATACACCACACTGAGTGACAGTGTAACCCTAACCCTAGATAACCATCTAGTGTTGAAGATGATGATGTTATTCTAGGTATTCCGATTCAGACCTAAGAAGAGTCTTAGAATTTGTATCCATTTGAGGAAGTTCTTAATGACCTAAATATCTCTACCAATTGTGTTCATCATCAAATACTTGATGCCTGATACATAAAAGTAGTGCTTTTTAAAAATTATTTTTTTCTCTAAGTAAAAACAGCTTTAGGGAATTGGTTTAGGAGGACATAAAAGGAAACTTTTATATGGAATTTGGAACTGAAGAAGCATGTAATAATTATCATTTCAAACTGCAGAATAATGTACGTCAAACCTTTCTGCAACACTCTCTAGACACTGAAATGCAAAAAGAGATTGCATTGGAGACCTTTGAAAGAGTCCACGTCCTTGACCAGTAGATGGCACTCTTATAGTTTATTTTAGAAAAAGCAAGTCACAGCAGAAGGTAAAGAAACATTTCAGAACTGTTTGAAACATCCATCTAGCTTCTTCTCTCCTCTTCCCTCCCATCCCCACAAAACCCCTTTCAATTTCCATTCTATCCCAGGCAACTATCTTACCCACCCATTCACCTCTCTTCAGATGCCCAAGGATATCTTGCTCCTAGTCTCTCTAGTTGATCATAGGAAAATATTTTTTGTACTTACTAATAGTCAGCTCATAGGAATAGGACCAGCTACATAATTTGCAGGGCCCAATGTAAAATGAAAATGCAGGATTCCTTGTCCAAAGATTGTTGAGAATTTTAAAGCTATAACAGCAGAGCATTAAACTAAGCACAAGGCCCTTTCAAGCCTGCACAGGTCATACACCTATGAAACCAGCCATACCATATCACTCAGTGATATTTCCTTCTCCCCACACATCCTCCATCATTCAAACACCCTCTTCTCTGTGACACACAACAAAAGGGCTTCTTAAAAAAGGAAAACTCACTAAATATTATGCAATTATCATAAAATCTTAGCTCTGGAAAGGAATTTAGAGATATACTCCAATCTCCTCATTTTAAAAAGATTGAACTACATTCCTAAGAGATTAGATAACCCTCCCAAAGTCCCCAGCTTCTTATGTCACAGACTAAACCAGAAATACGAGTTCTCGCCTACCAGTCTAAGGCTCATTCTATCACACAGATTCGGTGAGAGACTTTTTTTTTCCTTCAATTTTATTTGTATTTATTTTTGTGGGCTACAGTGTGTTCTTTCAATAACTGCATATACTACACAATGACTCACTTAGGGTAGATAGAACAGTTTTGTTCCCTTTAGTTCATCTCTTCTCCTCCCCCCGACCCATCTCCCCTCCCAGCCTCTGGATACAATTATTCTACTCTCTATTTCTATGTGAACCACTATATTTTTAAGATTCGACATGTGAGTGAGATCATGTGGTATTTGTCTTTCTGTACCTGACTTAATTCACTTAGTGTGAGATGGTTTCCAGTTTCATCCATGTTTCTGCAAATGATAGGATATCATTTCTTTTTATAGCTGAATAGTATTTCACTGTCTATACATACCACAGTTTTTTTATCCATTCATCTTTTGTTGGCCATTTAGGTTGTTCCATCTCTTGGCTATTGTGAATAGCATCGTAATGGACATGGAAGTGCAGGTGTCTTTTTGATATATTGATTGTATTTCCTATGGATATATATCCAGTAATGGGATTGCTGGTCATAAGGTAGTTCTATTTTTGGTTCTCTGAGGAACCTTCATACTGTTTTCCACAATGGCTCTACCAATTTACATTCCCACCAACAATGAGGAAGGATTCCCTTTTCTTTGCATCCTTGCCAGCATTTGTTATTTTCTGTCTTGTTGGTAATAGCCAGTCTAACTGGTGTGAGATATCTCAATGTGGTTTTAACTTGCATTTTCCTGATTAGTGATTTTGAGCATTTTTTTGTGTACTTGTTGGCCATTTGTATGTTTTCTTTTGAGAAGTGTCTGTTCAAGTCTTTTGCCCACTTTTTAATTGGGTCATTTGGTTTTTTTGTTTGTTTGTTTGTTTTGCTGTTGAGTTGTTTAAGTTCCTTATATATTCTGGATATTAGCCCCTTGTCTGATTTATAGTTCATAAACACTTTCTCCCATTCTGTAGGTTATATAGTCACTTTGTTGATAGTGTCCCTTCATGTACAGAAGCTTTTTAGTTTGATGCAGTCCCATTTGTGTATTTTTTGCTTTAGTTTACTGTGCCTTTGTGGTCTTGTTTAAAAAAGCACTGCTGAAGGCATCCCCTGCTGATGGCCAGCAGGAGCATGGGACCTCAGGAGCAGAGGGCAGCCCCTGCTGACAGATGGCAGGAAAGTGGACTGCTATTGCATGGGTGGCCCATCACTGCCATAGACACCACTGCAGGGTGGGGGGCAGCCACCACAGCCAAGGCCACAGCCACCACTGCTGCCAGAGTGGCCTGCCACCACTGCTACCACAAGAGTGGCCCACCACCACAGCAGGAGTCACTGCAGCTGCAGCAGCCACCACTGCCATGTAGGCGGTCCACTGACCACTCAAGTGCATTGACAGAAGGAGAGTCACCAGTGGAGCCTAGGGAAAGAGGTGAATGAGCACAATTCTATGATCCAGTGGCCCAACACACAAGGGGAATTATGCTGCCCCCTGCAGTAGCACACCAGGGGTGGAAGGTACGTGTGCAGCCCACGCAACTGTCTTGATCTGGGGGGAGAAACATGCAGAACCCCTGGTGAGTGCAGAAACCTAATATACCCAAATAGAGTAGGGAAGAAAATTCCCATTCACTACCACCCCATCCCCCAACTGGGGGAAGCAAGGACCAAGGAGGAGCCTCTGCCTGTAGGAAAGAGGAAAGAGAAAACCCACTCAGGGTCACCCATTCAAACTGAGGAGCTCCAGTATACCCCAGTGCACCCGTCAGGGTCACAAGATGCTAGGTGGGTTGCCAACAAGCCTGCCCAGGGTCACCCACCCCAGCCAAAGAGTGACAAGGCACCCAGGCACTTCTCTCAAGAACTTAAGAGCTCACCCATATACTTGACAACCCAACCCAGTGTCACTAACCTCAGCAATGAATCACTAAGTGATTCATTGCACATGCAACTCACATGCAACTCCAACACTGACTATGGCCAAAGTACCCACATGGAGATTACACTACTGAGTCTACCTGGAGCCAATATTAAAACACCCTACTCAGTGGTCAATATGAAACATCTACAGAAGGAAGTCTCTCCTCAAAGCCCACTCCAGTAAGAGGAGTAGCAACTGCTCTACTAGATGATCAGAAATCAACATAGAAATACTAGAAATATGAAAAAATAAGAAAATATGACACCACCAAAGGAATACAATAATTCTCAAGAACCAGACCCCATAGAGCAGGATATACATACTTCTTATCAGCACATGGAACATTCTCCAGGATAGACCACATGTTAAGTTAAAAATCAAGTCTCAACAAATTTTTAAAAATTGAAATCATTTCAAGTATCTTTTCAGACACAACAGATTAAGATGAGAAATCAATAACAAGAGAAACTCTGGAAATTATATAAATACATGGAAATTAAACAACATGCTTCTGAACAACCTATGGGTTCAAGAACAAATTCAACAGGAAATAAAAAAATGTCTTGACTCTCTGTTTTGCCATTTTACAATGTGATACCCTGCCGTCACTGTTGCCGCCATCAAGACCCTCAACATATGTGTTCCCTGGACTTTGGAATTCCAGCCTCTGAAACTAAGAGAAGTTATAGTATTGCACCAAGAATTTTAAAGTAAGAAGAGGATTTATTGAGCTCAGTCTGGATATGAGCCCCGGTCAAGTCTTGGAGGAGGGAGCCACTGAGTACATGGAGCATGATGACTCTAAACAGGTTTTATGAGGATGAATGCATTTCCAAGATACTGTCTCTTCTGGAATATTATACTCTTAGACAGATGCATCTGGCATCTGACCATGCATAAATAGGATGGCCAGTCAGGAAAAAGATAAGCTTGGAGAACGTGAGCAAGAGGAAAACCAGTGAGCGTCTGCATTTATGAAATTGAGGAGAAATAAGCAGAACTGCAGCTTGTAGTCTTAGCATCCGATGGTGGGATAAAAAAATAATGTCAGCATTTGGAATTACATAATGGAATGTTTTGGAGGAGAAAGTGCTTCATGATTTGCTGCAGTGAAATTGTCTTAATAATTCTTCCTGTTGTGAAAGGAGCATAAATGTAATTGGAATGACATGAACTTAATATGATGGCAGCATGGAATTCTGGGATTGTGGGAATGACCAAAATAGAGCCTCTAGGTCCGGGTTCTTAATCACTACTCTACTGGGTCATTGTGGGCAAGTTGGGACTTCATCTTCATTTTTTTCTGCAAAGTGACAAGACTGAGCTAGACATCTTTCAGATGTACCATGAGATATGGGGAGGATGGAGTGGAAGAGTCACAGGACATGTTGATGCAGTGTGTGGTGGAAAGTAACCAGCAACTCCTTGGTTTTTTTTTTTTTTTTTTTTTAAAGATGACCGGTAAGGGGATCTTAACCCTTGTCTTGGTGTTGTCAGCACCACGCTCAGCCAGTGAGTTAACTGGCCATCCCTATATGGGATCCGAACCCGGGGCCTTGGTGTTATCAGCACCGCACTCTACCGAGTGAGCCACGGGCCGGCCCGCAACTCCTTGGTTTGAGTGAACCTGGGCCATTTCTACCAGGCAGCAAATGACAGGAAGAAGCTTGGGAGGTTTACTTTTAAATGATGCTCCAATAATAAAGAATAATACATAAAATTTAAAATAAAAAAAAAAGATGCTCCAAAGCTCTGAGCCACCAGGACTTCTGGAAATCACCACCAATACCCTAGTGCTGAATGTTACTCAGTAAGCAGAAGGAGTTTCTCTGTTGAAAAAAAAATCAAAACAAAATAAAAACAAATCTCAAAAGAAAAACAAAATTCTTGAAACAAATGAAAATACAGACACATCATACCAAAACCTGTGGGATATTGCAAAAGCAGTGCTAAGAGAGAAGTTTAGCAACAAATGCTTACATCAAAAGAATAAAAAGATTTCAAATAAGCAACCTAACACTACACCTCAAAGAACTAGAAAAACGAGACCATTCCAATCCTAAAATTACTAGACAGAGAGAAATAATTAAGATCAGAGCTGAACTAAATGAAACAGATCCTCAAAATGGTACAAAAGATCAAAAAAACAGAAAGTTGGTGTTTTGAGAAGGTAAACAAAATAAACAAACCATTAGCTAGGTTAACAAAGAAAAGGAAGACAGACCTACATAAGAAAAATCAGAAATGAAAAAGGAGACATTACAACTAATTTCACAAAAATAAAAAGGATCAGTAGAGACTATTATAAACCACTATACACAAACAAATTTGAAAACCTGGAAGAAATGGTTAAACTTCCACACACATACAAACTACCAGGACTGAACCAAGAAGAAATAGAAAACCTGAACAGACTAATAATAAGCAATGAGTTTGAAGCAGTAATCAGCAGTCTCCCAACAAAGAAAAGCCCAGGACCAGATGGCTTTACTGCTGAATTATACCAAACCTTTAAAGAGGAATGAATACCAACTCTTTTCAAACTATTCCAAGAAATTGAAACAGAGGCCATTCTCTGAAACTCATTCTATGAGGCCAACATCACCCTGATACGAAAACCAGAGATAGAACAGAAAAAGAAAACTGCAGGCCAATATCTCTGATGAACATAGATGCAAAAATCCTCAACAAAATGTTGGCAAATGGAATACAGCAAAACATCAAAAACATTATACATTATATATAATATACAAAAACAATGTACATTATGATTCATCCCTGGAATGCAAAGATGATTCAGCACACACAAGTCAATATATGTGATAGAACACATCAACAAAATCAAGGACAAAAATCATATGATTATCTCAATAGATGCAGAAAAAGCATTTGACAAAATTCTATTTCCCTTGATGATAAAGACTCAGCAGATTAGGTATAGAAGGAAGTATCTCAACACAATAAAAGCTATATACTACAAAACAACTGCCAATATCATCCTGAATTTAGTGAAAAATGAAAGCTTTTCCCTTAAAAACAGGAAGAAGACAAGGATGCCCACTCTCAGCACTCCTATTTTACACAGTATTGGAAGTACTATCCAGAGCAGTCATGCAAGAGAAAGAAATAAGATTGGAAAAGATGAAGTCCAACTGGTCCTGTTTGCAGGTGACTTGATCCTATATATAGAAAAACCTAAAGATTCTACAAAAGAGCTCTTTGAGCTGATAAACAATTTCAGTAAAGTTGCAGGATACAAAATCAACATGCAAAAATCTGTATTATTTTCATACTCCAATAGCAAACTAACAGAGAAATGAAGAAAGCAAGTACATTTACTATAGTCATCGTAAAGATAAAATACCTAGGAATCGATTTATGCAAGGAGATGAAGATCTCTACAACATGAACTACAAATCACTGCTGAAAGAAATTACATAGGACACAAATACACGAAAGACATTCCATGCTGCAGGGTTAGAAGAATTAACATTGTGAAAATGTCCATACTACCCAAAGAGATCTAAGATTCAATGAAATCTCCACGTAAATACCAATAACATTTTTCACAGAAACAGAAAAAACAATCCTAGCATTCGTATTTTCTCATCCTCAATTTTTGGGAAGATTTTGAGAAGAATCAGTATTAGTTCTTTAAATGTTTGGTAGAATTTGGTGGTAAAGCCATCTGATCCTTTGATTTTCTTTGTTGGGATACTTTTCATTACTGCTTCAATCTCATTACTAATTATTAGTCTGGGTTTTCTAGTTCTTCATGATTCAACCTTGTTAAATTGGATGTGTTTGGAAATTTACCCATTTCTTCTAGGGTTTCCAGTTTGTTCACAAATAGTTGTTTGTAGTAGTATTTTATGATCCTTTGTGTTTCTGTGGTATCAGTTGTAACGTCTTTTTCATTTCTGATTTTATTTTGGGGGGGTCTTCTCTCTTTTTTCCTTCATTAGTCTAGCTAAAGGTTTATCAATTTTGTTTATCTTTTTGAAAAACCAGCTCTTTGTTCCATTGCTTTTGTATTTAAAAAAAATCTCTAATTCATTTATTTCTCCTTTGATCTTTGTTATTTCTCTCCCTCTACTAGGTTTGGTTTGTTCCTGTTTTTCTTGTTCCTTGAGGTATAATGTTATGTGGTTTATTTGAAGTCTTTTTTGGTGCAGCATTTATTGCTATAAACTTCATCCTTAGAACTGCTTTTGCTGTATTCCATAGGTTCTGGTATATTGTGTTTTCGTTTTCATTTGTCTCCAGGAATGTTTTAATTTTATTTTAAATTTTTCCTTTGACTTATTCATTGTTTAGGAGCAAGTTGTTTAATTTCCATTTATTTGTACATATTCTAGTGTCCCTTTTGTTGTTGATTTCTAGTTTTATTCCATTGTGGTCTAACAAGGTAGTTATGATTCCAGTTTTTAAAAAATTTGTTGAGACTTGTTTTATGACCTAACATATGATCTGTTCTAGAGAATGTTCCATGTGCTTTTGAGAAGAATATGTATTCTGTAGCTGTTGGATGAAATGGTCTATAAATGTCCATTAGGTCTAATTGGTTTAGAATGGAGATTAACTCTAATGTTTCTTGGTTAGTTTTCCATCTGGATGATTATCCTTTGCTGAAAGTGGGGTGTTAAAGTGCCCAACTATTACTGTGTTACGGTCTATTTCTCACATTAGGTCTAATAGTAATTGCTTTATGTAACTGGGTGCTCCAGAGTTGGGTGCATTTATATTTAGAATTGTTACATCCTCTTGTTGAATTGATCCCTTTATCATTGTATAATGACCTTCCTTATCTGTTCTTTCTTTCCTTGGCTTAAAGTCTATTTTGTCTGATATAGGTACAGCTACTCCTGCTCTTTTTTGGTTCTCATTTGCATGAAATATATTTTTCTATCCCTTCACTTTCAGTTAGTGTGTATCTTTATAGGTGAAGTGAGTTTCTTGTATGCAGCATGTTGTTGGTTCTTATTTCATAATTCATTGAGCCACTTTGTGTCTTTTAATTGGTATATTTAATCCATTTACATTTAGAGTTATTAATGATATATGGAAACCTGTTATGTCATTTTGTTACCTTTTTTTGGTTGTTTTATTGATCCTTTTTTTCCATTTTTCTGATCTTACTATCTTCCCTTGTGATTGAGTGCTTTTCTCTAGCAGTGTATTTTGATTTCTTACTACTTATTTTTAGTGTGTCTTAAAAGTTTTTGTGTTATGGTTACGATGAAGCTTACAAAAAACATGTTATAGTTATAATAGGTTGTTTTAGACCAATAACAATTTGACTTCATATCAAAGAAAAAAAGAAAGAACCAAAGCCAACTCTATGCTTTGGTGTCATTCTCCCCCACTTCTTGACATTTTGTTGTTTCATCTTACATCTTTTAATATTGCCTGTCTCTAATATGGTTGTTGTATTTGTTGTTTTCTTGTTAGGTTTGTCCTTTAGTCTTCATACTAAAGGACATAAGTGGTTTATTCCCGCCCCCCCCCAATGACATTGGAGTATTCTGAGGTTGTCTGTGAACTTACTTTACTAATGAGTTATGTACCTTCAAATGTTTTTGTGCTGCTCCTTAGTTTCATTTTCTTTCAGATTGAAGAACTCCTTTTAGCATTTCTTGTAAGACAGGTCCAGTGTTGGTGGATTTCCTTAGCTTTTGTTTGTCTGGGAAAGATTTTATTTCCCCTTCATATTGAAGGTTAGTTTTACTGGATACAGAATTCATAGCTGACAGTCTTTTTCCTTCAGCACTCTGAATATATCATCCCATTCTCTTCTGCCTTGTAGGGTATCTACTATGAAATCCACTGATAGATGTATTGGGGCTCTATTGAATGTTATGTGTTTCTTTTCTCTTGCTGCTTTCAGTATCCTTTCTTTGTCTTTGGTTTTTGATAATTTGCTTATGATGTGCCTTGGGTTGTTCCTCCTTAAATTGAATTTTATTGGCAACCTCTGAGCTTCCTATACCTGGATACCATCTTTCTTCATAGTTAGGAAAATTTCAGCAATTAATTCCTTGGATATTCTTTCTACATCTCTTCCTTTTTCTTTTCCTTTGGGTATTCCAGTTATGTGATGGTTGTTTTGCTTGAGGGAGTCCCATATTTGCTGTATTTCTGTTTCATTTTTACTTATTCTTTTTTTCTTTTTGCTCTTCTGATTGGATAATTTCATATGATTTATCTTTAAGCTCACTGTTTCTTTCCTCAGTTTGATTAAGTCTGCTGTTGGAGCTTTCTAACAAGTTTTTCAGTTTGGATAGAGTATTCTTTATTTCTAGAATTTCTATTTTTTTAAAAAAATTGATTCAATTCCTTTGTTGAGTTTCTCATTCTGCTCTTGGATTGTTTTTTCAGATATCACTTAATTTTCTATCTATATTTTCTTGTGACTCCCTGAATATCTTAAGAAGGTTATTTTGAATTCTCTGTCAGACATTTTATACATCCACTATTCCTCTGGGTCCATTGCTGGTGCTTGGTTTGTTTCCTTTGATGGTGTCATAATTCTCTGTTCTTTCTCAATCTTTGTGTCTTCACATTGATGCCTGGGCATTTCAGGAGACTGCCACCTCTTCTAGGTTTTGTAGGTATACTTTGCCATGACGGTGTTAGACCTTTACTGGTTAATACCAGAGCTTTGTCTCTGATCTGTGGTGTTTTTTTGTTTTTTGATTTTTTTCTTTTCCCACAGTTCTGTGTTGGATTATTATCTACTGCTGCCACTTAAACTCTGCACTGGGACTAATTTTCCTTTGGTTAATTCCAAAATTGGCGGAACTTCCTGTGAGGACCAGCAGTTGTACCCTGCGATTGAGTTAAATTTCAGCTTTGATGCTGATTTTCTGGGGAAGGCTTTTTGTGTAGTTCAGATTTTAACTGTTGGCCTTTTAATCACTTCCAGGTCTTGTGAGGTCAGATTCACCTGGGTTGTGTGGAAATTCTGACCCAGGACTGAGTCTTTCCATCAAACTGTGTCCCCTACACTTCTATCTCCCTAACCAGTCTTCACTGAGTGGGTCTGTGCTGATCTGAAGGCAGATCACCTGCCCGTTCTGCACCCCAATATTCCCCTGGTATACCAGCCTCCCCCTGTACTCCATGCACTTCCCATGGGGTGGGCTATGTGCTGATTCCTTGGGATGACTCACCAGGATCTGGGTTACTCCTATCTTGAGTTGGCTGTGGCCCCTCATCCTATGTGAGTCCACAGGAACCTTGCCAGTGGTCTCACTGGCCTGGGGGCTGGTATGGTGCATTCCAAGGTCCTCTTCTCCCCTACAGACTCCAACCAACTTCACACAAAGGGCACAGCTGTGGATTTTGTCAGCTCCTGCTCTGTGTGCTACAAATTCTTCTCTCCCGTCACTGGGGCTGGCCCTGAAATGATTGAAGCAGTCCCTTCTTTCTCTCACCGTGGCTTCTCCTGCCTTCACTAACTCTGTAGGTCTTTCCTCCTCTTCCCCTGAGTTCTAGCCGTCCCAGGTTTGCAGTCGTTGCCTTTTAATAGTCGCAGATTATTGGTTGTGGGAGAGAGTGATGCAGGGAACTGTCTGTTCCACCATCTTGATGACATCTCTGTGAGAGATAATTTGAGAAGAGTTTTCCCATCTACTCAAGACTTACTTTGCTCCATTTTCTCTCCAAGAGGATGGCACATGTTTATGTTACTTAAAGTTAGTGAGTGTCAGCTATATGCTAGGCATAGTGCTAGATGTTTCATACATAATACCCCAATTAATAACAGTCTCAGAAAATCATTATTTTTCCTACTTGTCAAGTGAGAAAAATTGAGGATCAGAACTTGAATTTTAGTCAGTAAGTGGAAAGACAAGAGTTGAGGCAAGTCTGTGATTCTAAAACCCATTCTTTTCACCACATCATTCCTGAATTCTAGGAAGGCTGAATCAGCCCATACTTCCTGAACATTGGTCGTGTTTTTATTCAGATCTGGATGATCTTGGGGCTCTTACCAGCCTATCCATCTTCTTCAAATTTACCAGGCCTGCCCCTGCCATAGGGCCTTTGCTATAGGGTGTTTCCTCTGCTTGGAACACTCTTGCCCCAGATAGTCCATAAAAATCAGGACCATATGTCAGATGGGTAATGGGGGATTTGATCATACAGGCCCTTCATCTTATAGGCCATTGTAAGGACGTTGGCTTTTTCTCTGAATGAAATTTACTGCAGTGTTCGTGTAGAGAAGTGACATCTGATTTAGATTTTTAAAGGATACTTCTGGCTGCTGTGTTGAAAAAGAGACTAAATGGGTGTGATAGGAAAGGTGAAGGTTTGGAGGTTTTTTAGGGGTTATTACAGTAATCTGGGGAAAGATAATTGTGGCTCAGACTAAAGTGATAGCAGTGAAGGTGATGCGAAGTGGTTGGATTCTGGACTTAACACATATATGTAAATATTATATTTTTAACTTTTTGTTGTGGAAAAATTCAAACGCATACAAAAGTATGGAGAAGAGAATAATGAATTCCCATGTTCCTACTAGGTTTCCAATGATCCTATCATGTGTTATCATGTGTCAGGCACTTTTCAACAGTGGCAAGAATTGTCAATTTGTGAACAATCATGTTTCAACTATACCTCTTGCCACTTTCTCACCAATCCTAGATTGGGGAGAAAGCAATTTAGGCAAATCCCTGATACCATATTTCATGTGTAAATATTTTAGCTTCTACTACTTCATCTGCTTTTAACTAACTGCCCCTCTATTCTGCTGTCTACAGTATGGCTCCTGCTTGTTTACAGTTTCACATACTCAAGACTTCTACTTATTGCCTGACCTCTTTGTCTTCTTTAAATCTTTATCTTTCCTACCAACTACTAACTGTGTACCAGGGTACTTCAAAAAGTTCATGGAAAATTGGAATTAAATGATAATATGATCTTTCTGTGAACTTTTTGAGTTACCTTCATATTTATCAAATTCAAATTACCTAAAAAGAGATTTTTTTTTACGTTCAGTTAGTTGCTATTGTTCCTTCTGCCCAGAGCTGGCCAAATTATGGTAGTTTGGCTGCTCTTGGGTCAGGCACCCTCTCTTGGCCAAGCAGGGTGGTGTAATGACAAGGTCAGTTTTCCCAAAAAGGGGTTATTGAAATGGCAGCCACTTAGGCTGCCCTCCAGCAGCCTAATAAATAGTGAAATTTAATACTAAAAAGGATATAAATTGTAAAAAAAAGTAAGCCTGTGATGAGACTAGAAATAGATAAGTGTCTAACCACTGAATTGCCATTATTTTACAGTCTGACCTGATTCATTTGGAGTGCTATTCTTGGGTGCCAACAAGGAATTAAGGGACATTTTTTTCTCAAGATATTTTTGTTTATAACAGGCTGAGTAATAGCATAGATCATAATGTACTGGACTAAAAGTCAAGACCTACATTTTATTCTGGTGTTCATTATGGACTCTGTACGACATTAGACAAACTAATAAACTTTTTGTGCCATTGTCTCTCAACTTTCAAATGAGATTAATACCTGTCCTTTTCCTATTTTACTTATGTAGATAAGTAAGATTAGAGAGGTAAAAATGCATAGAACCTTTATGAAAAAAATGCATGTGAAAATCTAAATAATTACTATTTCCTATGTGAAGATTTTTATAAACCTATAAAATGAACGGTGCCTTTAAATTTTTGTTTTTGCAAATTACATATTCTCTAGTCCATTCATTTCCATTGTGTACTCAGATGTTTTTCTTTCCACATTGTAATGTATGTGTCATACGTGTAGAACTCTTAGAAGAGCGCATGGCACGTAATAAGAACTATGCAAATGTTAGTTTTTATCTATATCAGTATGAAAAAGAATTTGTCAAAACAAAAGTCCATAGAGTTGCAAATGCTTAAAAAATTGACCTGTTTCTCTGCCCCTGATATACACCCCACTAAAATACAATGGCTTGAAACACATAAAATTGAACATCATATGAAAATGTGAAAATAAGGAAACTTTCTGGGGCCCTGGCAAATTGGTACTATACATGTTTATGCAAAAAAAAAAAAAAAAAAAGGAGCAGTTAAATGACATTTTTGTTATCTGATAGCCCCATCATTTTCAAAGACTTGGTAGTGGACAGGGTGCATCAAAATCACAGGAATTTAAAAAAAATTCCTAGTCCTATTTTCAGAGATTCTTTTTTTTTTTCTTTTTGTCTTTTTTCATGTCCGGCAACGGACCGCAACCCTCAGTGTCACGCCCGTACCGGACCGGGACCGGCAACGGGATCGCAATCCCCGGTGCTGCGCCCGCCCCTCGCTCAGCCAGTGAGCGGGAACCGGTCTGTATGTGGGATCCGAACCCTCAGCAGGAGCGCCACCGCGCTCCCAAGCGGCGCACTGTAGCAGTGCGCCACTGGGCCGGCCCTATTTTCAGAGATTCTGATCTAGTAGATTGACAGTGGAGATTAAATATGCGAAAATTTTTAAGTTTTTCAGGTGATCCTGATTTTCAGCTAGGTCTGGGAATCACTGACAGTGTAGACAAATATAATACAATTGTTTAAGTTCGTACATCATTTGTTTTCTATCATATTATTCAAAGTGATATGTATTGGGAAATATCCACACCCAGAGAGGAGGACTGGGATGTTATCTCTCACAATTAGAATGTGATTATTTCTGGATTGTGAGTTTATGGAAATATTTATTTTGCACTTGCTTTCCTTATTTCTAAGATTTTTTGGTTAAGAATGTATTACTTTTATAAAAATAGATGTTACAAGGAAATTATTCACAACCAGTACAAGATTTTAGACGACCATGCAGCCCATGTTAGTTTACCAAATGTGAAAATGATGACAAAAACAAAACTACACAAACTATTGATGCATATGTCACATATATATACATATTTTTTAAAGGAGAGGCTGTTCTAAAGCCATGTGGAAACAATATTTTTCAGCTTTAAAAAATGTCGCAAATTCTTTTAGAATACTAATAAATGTATATCTTAGAGAATGTAAAACAAAGAAAATCCTAATTAGCTTTTACCTCTTTTTGTTTTGGCAAGAATGGACATATACCAATGTTTACATATGAAAGGAATAATCAGTAACCTTTTATTGATGGGGAGAAAAAAATAGTTCTGGTACAAAATAGATCTTCCATCTAATTTGTATTCTGGGCTGTGTTTCAAGAACAATGCTCAATCCTTTTTAAAGATTCTCTTGGCTTCTACTCCTTCATACATGTAAGTCTGAAAGATGTTAACAAACAAAAGAATTTGCCATTAACATTTCAGTCTAAATTAAGAAAAATATTCATATTATTATAATTTTGAATGAATTTATACTGTTTATTCCTTGTACTTGACAACAATATTTTATACAGATATAGGATACATCCATTAAAAACACATTTTGGTTTGCAGTTTACATTTTTAGTCAAAATAGGCATTGATGTATTTGATATATATATATGTTATCTTCAATAAATAGGCTTAAAATATCTGTATTTTTAGAATCAGTAAGATTTATGAGAAAAGAAATAACAGTCTATTTAGTAAAGATATAACTCAGTAATGGCAAAAAAATATTGTTTATAACTATTTTTATCTTTGGAAAATAGTTATAAATCTTTTCACAACTCACCTGGACTAGTTCACCACCTATAATTTCTCGGACAGTATTCAGTTCATTTCCATTGTCTAACCGTTTGAATTTTCCAACAAATTTATTTCCCTCCAGGATCCAGGTCCCCTAGATAACAAAAACAACAACAACAATAAGGCATTTATTAGGCTCTTACACATGTCATGCACTATGCTGAGTTCTGTAGACCCACTTTTTCATTTAATCTTTATGGTGAGTGACCCTATGAAGTAGTTACTGTTGTCTCCACTTTACAGATGAGGAAACTGTAAAATGCATAGACTAATTCAGCCAAAGTCACATAGCCAGGATTGAACCTAGGCTATAGGGCTTTAGAGTATGTGTTGATAACCATTATGCTCATCTCCCTTACTAATTTCCATATGTTGAATTTTAAGACAGATGAGCAAGTCTTCTTTTTTCTAAATCTTTTAGTTAATAAGATTGTCCTAAATTTAGTCATGGTTCAAGTTAGTTTCATGGACAGGCTAACAACCCTGTGCTTGTTTTAATTTACGTGACTGTGGTAATAAAGAATGGCATAATTGATAAAACATTGAACAGTTAAGCTGTCATTGCAAACGTATGTTATTTAATTAGAAAAATTTTGAGGCTAAAAAAAGTTTTAAAAAGTTGGTTGAAAATGATGACGTCCTAAAATTTTTTATCTTATATATGAAAAGGTACATTACCAATGACCTACAATGTAGCATTAGACCTTTGCATTTGGTTACTCACTTATTCATTAATTTATTCATGTATTTTATTATTTCAATACATTTATTAAATGGCTATTTTGTTTAATTATGTAACTCTCAAAGCTTTTGTTGCTTTTGGATATGTAAATTTGAGAACACTGAGCTTTAAATTTTTTAATGAATAGATCTATACTCAGTCATTAGAAAGATATTTTTCTAATTCTCATTGTTCAATGTAGTTTTTTCACAGATGTGTGTGAAAAGAAAAACATTGCATTTAAATATCTGCCAAATTGTGCAATTATAATGTGGACAAACTTTATTGACTTCTTCAATAAATGAAGGAGACCTGCATTAATTAAACTATCTAATGATATAAAACAGAGATTGTTTTAGTATTGGGTAGTAAAATCAAGAATGCACTGCTTATAAAAAAGTTTCTTACACTGAGTTCAGTTCCATCTGCTATCGTGTAATTAAAGGTGACACCAAGTTCAAAAACAATTTCAATGTTTCGAAAAGTGCTTGATTCTTTGACTGTGAATTTATTTCCTTCTTGTGTAATTATCAGTTTCAAATTGTCATGAGCTGCAAGCTTCCTTTTCACCATATTAATACCTGAAAAAGGAAAGAGATAGGAGAAAATAAAGTCAAAATGCCATAGAAAGTGTTTATTTTTCCAAGTTCTTATTTATTTATTTGCTTATTTTTATTTCGAGGGTGGGGAAGAAAACTCAACAGTATTGTCTTTGCACAGAGCATTCAGATTGCTTCTGTAGAAAAAGTTCAAGCCCAATCAGATATTAATTAACTTTTTGTTTCAGTGTTAAGTTAATAAAATTCTGTCAAATGAAGAATTAAAAGGTATATTTATAGATTTATGAGGACACAACTTTAATTCTGCATATACAGTATTCTTTTTTTTTAAGTGCCCCTTTGCTTTGTATAATGGCTTTTAAAATTTGAACTTCATAATTCTCCTTGCTTTTTGTGGCATTTTCTTCTTTTTTATACAGATTCACTCACTGAATTTTTGTGGCATTTCTGATTGACACAAAAATGAGAAAACTTAGCAAATTATATAGCAAAATTAATTATTATAAGAATGAACAAATTCCATAAATTTAAACTTGGAATCCCTAAACTGTAGATATAATTGATGCAGATTTTTATTTTGGGAGAATTACACAAATTTGTCTGCCCATCTTGTATAGTGTATGGGCTGCCAGAGTATTGATAGTTTTATAAATCAGTTAAATTAAAACCTCCATTACAGGTAATGGTAGTCAACATTGTACCCCCAAAATATGTATAATTAATTATGCTTCAATTAAAAAAAAAAAAAAACTTCCAAAGAAAGTAGCTTCTTGAAATTATTCCCAAATAATCTCAGAAGGAATTAAGTCAGAGGAAATGAGAAATCTAATTTATTCCAAGCTGTGAATTTTGATAGAACTCCTTTCCATTACTTTATTATATAGTCTTTGCTTTTCTATCCCCGAGAATTCAATGTTTTAAAATCTGGAAGTTATCATTACACAATGTCACTTTCTTACTCTAAACAAAAACATTCAGTTTTCAATGATACAGGTACAATCAGCAGTTAAAGAGTGAAGGAAACATATCTGGATCTTTTTTTATGTTTTAGAGGACAGTACCAAAAGAATCTTTCCTTCCACTTAGTGAGATAGTGTATTCTTCCTAATGTAAGAAGTGAGAGTGTAGTTTCCCTACTCTAAACCATCCCACCTTCTGGATCCTTACCATTACTTCAGGAGCCATTCCCTAAGACTAGAGATTTAAGAGTTAGAAAGAAAAATGTCTGTGATAAAGGAAAGAATGAGCCACTAAGCAATGAAATTCTTACCCATTTTTTCCATGAATTTGTCATAGTTCTCACTACGGTCTACCTTCCAACTACCATCAAACGCCATGATCTCAGTTGAGTCACCCTCTAGGTAATCAGAGGTTCATGTCTGTTCTTAAGAGAGAATTTATTCTATTTCTTATCGTAAAACCAACATCATAGTGTGATGTGGAAGTTTAAAGTTCAACAGATCACCTAACTACTCTAATGTGAAGCCACTCTAGTTTCTCTTTCCATAAATTCCTTAGATCTTCTTCTGAAATTCAACTGAATTAAAACATGATAAGCATACCTACCCTGCCTTAAACTACAATTTGCGTGCATATTTATTTCAAGTATTAGAATTCATTCTGTCTGAAGACAGTTTTTCTATAAAAAACTTTTTTTGTTATAAGTTCAAAGTGCACACTGTATTGGAGCTAACATAATTACATATTACATACAGTAATAATTATATGACAATATCTATCAGATAACATCTGGGAAATGAGACTATTAATGACGTATCCCTTTTTCACAGTTGCAATTACCTTGTAAAGTAAGACTGTATGGTCAAATACAGTTGAAAAATTAAAGTTAATATGATTATTCAGATTGAAAGTTTATTTTCTAGCATGTCCTTTTGCATTGTGTTTAGGGTTCCAGGAGTTTGGATAAGTATCCTTGCACCTCTTACAGTGCATGACACACAGTTCATACTCAACAGATACTTGTTTTGATCTTGCATGGTAAATAGCCCACTGAGAAAATTTTCAAGAGGTAAAAATGTGGCTGGATAACATAAAAACTCTCATAAGAGAACAATCAGCTTTAAATGTGCCAATGTGCAAAGAGAACTAAAGCCACACGTTAGCTATGCCATTAATTAAAACCATTTCTTTGTTTTATTCTGACTTCCTCTCACCCCCAAACCTGGTAGAGTCAGAAGACACTGCTCAAAATGTATTTAAGATGGGGGTATAGAGGGTAGCTAGAAAGGTAGAAAGAAAAGGTCACCACATCTCTCTCTTCTCAACTGCAGGTTTCCAGCCTGGAGCAAATCCGAGTTGGGGAAGGAAAACACTGTGAAGTCCAGAGTTTTGATTATTAACTAGTCTTAAGATGTTAATTATTAAAAAGACTATTATTGTGACTGCATGTGACCAGAGAAAATCTTACTAACTTAAAGTCAGCAGAGAAGCTATAGTGGCTGCCCAAGATTTCACTCAGGGTCAGGGGAAGATGTATCTAACAAATTTGAACAGTACATTGGGGAATAGAATCACATTTTAAAATTTTGGTTGTGTGCATTAGTTACCACTCTTTCAGTGGAGTTCCCCACTTCTTATCAGGTAAGCACATTAAGAAGCAAATGGCCTTCTACTAGCTCTATTATTTCATTAAAAAAGAAAAAAGACATCAGAACACACACACCCACAGGAGTAGGGGAGAAAGGTCATAATAAAGGGAAGTTGTTTATGTTCATAACTTTAGCATTATTTTAAAAACTGGCTACATTGTCTGTTTTCCTCTCTTTTTGCCAACGATAGTGAAAACTTCATCATTTGGGAACGATTAACCTAGTATACTTTCAACCTGGAGCAAGGTAGAAAAGCTTATGGTTACTCTAAAGCAAAGGACTGAATAGTCTCTCAGGTAATTCACTTATGGTGATTCATGAATTTAGAAAGCTAAGTTCACAAATTTGATAGATCTAAACTTTCTAGACTAGAAAAATAGGTGTATCTGGTCACTGAAATAAAAATGTGGGGTAATGAAAAGAACAGGTGTTTTATTATTATCTTCACTATTATAATTATTATTATTAGTGGCTAGCCAGTATGGAGATCTGAACCCTTGACCTTGGTGTTACAACACCACTCTCTAACCAACTGAGCTAACCACCCAACCAAGAACATGTGTTTTTCTTTAGAAACAAAATGACTTGGGTTTCAATACTGCCTGCAACATCTATTACTCTGCAAGACCTTGGTCAGATTATTCATCCTCTCTGAGCCTCAACATCCTCACTTATAAAATGAAGATAATAATAATAATACTTGATATATAGGGTTTTATGAACAAATTGTATAAAGCACCCACCTGAGTAACTGGTAGATATCAGGTACACAATAAACCTTAGTTTCTCTCATTCCCTGAGAAAGGAAATTCAACAGCAACAACAATGTCTTAGAAGCATCCCAAGTCTCAAGCCACTTTGATATTTTGTGAAGAAAATCCATGGCTTCCTGGTGTTTATTAGAAATTCACCTAAAAAGTTATTCAAGTATTTTGTGGCTAGTGATCAACTTGGGACCTGGTATGCCTTGGATTTACCTGTTAAGGATAGCACAGTGCTATTGCACCTTCTGGGAATACATCTTTTCACGGTGTAATCTCATAGCAATTGAAATAAATGTGCCTGACTCAAACAGGAAGATGGGGAGGAAGAAACTAGAATGGCTTCTTACCATCATTTACCTAACAGTGCCTTCCAAACATGACCAAACATGACCTTTGCCTCATGGATGCTTTAAGCTTCTCTGAAGGAGTGGAGTAGAATCAGTTGAAAGCAAATAACACTTGGACTCACACAAATCTGCTAACAGAATAGGCATGTTAAACTTTTAGTCTTTCATTTTTCAGTGTCAATGACCTAATTTAAAGTCAGTTAGGAAATTTCTCTTATCTCTGTAGAGTGGCAGCATTCTATTTTTTTTAAATGCCCAGATCATATTTTTAATATTACACTTTTCCTTCTCCAGCTTCCCAACTCTGTAGTGCCCCAATTCTTATCAATTACCTGCACTCCATCTAGAAAAGGTTATACAGAACCTATGCGCCAGTTTCCCTACATACTTTTCCTACTGATACAACTGATCTAACCAGGTGGGGGCAGACCCAACCCTTTATTTTCTGCTTTGATAATACTAGAAGACTTAGAGTCCTGTAGAGTTTGGAAAAGTAAGTGGATTAAGTGTGTGTGTACAAGTGGGTGCAGATGCTATGGATGTAGAGCTATACTCTCTCTGGAGTCTGCAGTCCATGTCACTCACTGAGTGGTCTGGAAGAAGTGGAAATCAGCAGAAACCCTTGATGATCCCTATTCCATTCCTCCAAGAGAAGGTACAAACCACATTCCTTAACATGACTTAACAAAGCTGCTACTTACATCTTCAATCTTTTTCCATTCCTTACTGCATACTTCTAGTGTTAAACACTTGCTGTCCCCAGTTCCCTGAATATTCATGCTCTGTTGCTTCAGGTCCCAGCTTGGTCACTGATTACTTTTGGTTACTGATTGAATTACCGAGAGTGGGTCAGGTAATCTTCCTTTTCTCAGGAGTAATGACCTTCTAAAGGTCTCAGTGTAGCTCATAAAAGATGAAAGCAGCTAATTCATGATAACCAGGTAGATACTATTATCATGAAGTCCAGAGACATCATTAGCAAGGGCAATAGGATGTTAAAAGCTCGTCATAAAGGAGTAGTTCTCTAGGGATCCCAGAAATCCCATTATACTGTTGTAAAACAGGAGAAGGAAGTGTTTTTCTAGAGGAGTTTTTTATATATCATTAATGGTAAGTAGCATTTTAAGGCATTTTCTAATCACCTCGGAATTTATGGATCTTGTTTTTTGATTCCAAGTTGTTTAGTTTTTACATGTCATAGAAAAATACAGGACTCTATCAAGGCCATATAAGAGAATGATTTCAGGGACAGATGGAAGGAGTAACAGGGAGATCTTAAGGTTACTGTCAAATCCCTGGTAGTGAATAAAAAATGAGTGAGAATTCTAAAGGTTGCCACCTGAGTTTACTGCATTCCGTTTTAATGATTAGCTTCTTAATTTTAGGAATATTAAGACCCGTTTAATTATGTTTTAGATTTTGTACCTGAGATGGCTGGTTGGTTTTCTTCCAAAAACACTATAGAGGTACAGAGGTGCACAGGAGGACATCTATCATATAATGGTTGTAGAGCTAGGGCTAGGGTCTGTGAGCTCCAAACCCTAGCCCTAGCACTACAATTGGCATAGTAAGAGCAGGATTCTGAGCAGGTACAGGCGCCAAGAAGCCCTTGGAGAAGGAGGAAATGTGGGTACTTTTGAACATGTGCCTTGTGGCCACTTTCCTATTGACCGGGAACTGGTTGCTGCTCACTGCACTGCAAGCCAGCATAGACCAGGCAATACAGCAGAGAGCCCCTTGGGAGGGGGAGGAAATGTGGCTGTCTTTGAGCATGTGGTGCCCAGTGGCCACTTTTCTGCTGACCGGAGCCTGGCTGCTTCTCACTCTGCTGCAAACTGATAGAGAGCTGAAGAAGAAAGCAGAGGTGTTGGAAGCACGGACAGTTATCCTGGAGGATGATGTGCAGTGACTGGCCACTCCTGCTTCTCACACCAGGGAAGACGACGAACCCAGTGGTGAGTTGGGGGAGATTGTGTGTCCCCAGGTACAACCTGTTGTGCATCAGAAAATGAAGCATGAGCAGCCTATGGGACCAGGTGGGCAACTAGTGGGCAATCCACAGGTGACCCAATTTACCAATGTCCTGTATACCCAGGTTGAATTAGTTGACTTGGAGAAACAGGAGGAGACCCTAGCTGCTTGGCTGTTGTGGTTATAGGACCTAGGGGTGGATAGTGTGGTATGCTCTGGTGAGGAAATGGAAAAATTGGCCTCCATCACCATGCACCTGTCCCTGAGGCAGTGGCTGCAGAATAGCTGCAGATATGCCCAAGGGCCAGGTAATCACTCCTTAATGGAATGGGTGAGTGCAGCTGCTTGAATTGTGTGGGCAAATGCTGGAGAACTGCCCGAGATTGTGAATGAATGGCAAACGTATGCTGAGTTGGTCCAAATCATTTGGGAGCTGGGGATGTGGCAGTCCATGTTTAATGTGAACAGTTGTGGCCCGGACAATGAAAATTTTACAGACAGCATGAGAGACATAGTGCTGCGGATTGCCCTGTCAATGTCCTTTGGGTCACTGATGGCCATACTGACCCCATACATTGGTCGTCCTGTATGTGAGGTAACGACCATGATAGCCAGCTTGGGTGAAGTGGAGGATAGGAGACAAGCAAAGGGGTCTGAAAGGTGGCTAAGACCAAACCCCCAAGAAATACTCAGGATTTTATCCCGAAGGGACCAAGCAAGACTAGCCATAGCAGATGTAGCTTGACTTGCTTGCAGCAGGGGTTGATAAAAAGAAAATTGACCAGCAGCCAAATGTGGTCCTGTTTGCCTTGTGGCAGCAATTGCGCCCTGAATGGCATTTCACCAAATGTCCAGAAACAGGTAGCAAGGTACGTTCAGTGGATTTAAAGGACTTTTTTTTTTTCCTTTTTGTCTTTTTTACTGACCGGTAACGGGATCGCAACCCTTGGTTTTGCCCCCGTACCGGGGACCAGCAACGGGATCACAACCCTCAGTGTTGCGCCCGCACCACGCTCAGCCAGTGAGCGGGAACCGGTCTCCACATGGGATCCGATCTCCACATGGGATCTGAACCCTCGGCGGGAGCGCTGCCACGCTCCCAAGCGGCGCACTCTCCAGTGCACCACCGGGCCGGCCCTTAAAGGATTTTTTGATTGCTCCTAAGGAGGCGGATGAACTGTTCCATTCTGACTAGGGAGCAGGCCAAGGTGCTTGTCTTTTGGGGGCAGGCGAGGACCGGAGGCCTCATGTTGAATTGGCAATGATGAAGCTGATGCGCTGGCTAAGGTAAGGTGGCTGGAGAGAGCTCCAGCAGCTGATGTAGCTGGGTTGCTACGTTGGAGAATGCAGCATGCTGGCTGCAGGACTGGGTTGTCGATGGCTTGCCAGGTGCTGCATAATCCTGAGAAAGAATGCTCCTGATGAGGAAATGGGTACCCTGATGGGCAGATAACTTGTGTGAGAGTGCCCCTGACATGGTGGCAGGTGGATCTCATGGAACCACTGCCAAAATCAGAGAGTTACTGGTCTTCTGTTTGTATGGGTTTGTGGGGCCCCAGACCAGGTAAGCTACCTATTCCTGCAACCATCCTTTCTCAGGATGGCAAACTGGCATGTATCTTACCAGAGGGGCAAGAACTTCCCCTATTGGTACCAATAACCCTTCTGTCTTTTCACCGATAGTGTTCTGGCTGTGGGCACTGCACCAGAGTTGACTGGGTACATACATACATTGGCATGATCATCTACTGAATATACACTGAACTTCACATCAGTATGACTACAAGATTCCTGTGGAAAATCACACCAATGATGATTACTAACAGGACATGTGCGACTGGAGGACAGAACTACTGGACAAGCCTTAAGGGCAAGCCTTAAGCCATATCAAACAGACAATAGGTCATATAAATAAAAGGGTCATGTATCCTCACTAAGGGAACATAGTGGAAGGTTTTTGATGTGTAGATTGTATGGCAAGGGACACTGAAGTGGTGGATTGTGGGGAAAGTAGGATAATTTAGTCAGGCTCCCTTGGCTCAGGTCTGGTTGGGGGTTGAGCAGCACATTTCTTGTAAACAAGTTGTGTGTGGGTGGAGTTACTGTGCATGTGCACCAATGTATCTTTTTAGTTAATAGCTATTGAGTGTTCTTGAGTTTGTGAAGCAGAGCTCACGTCTAAAAATAGAGCATGTTTACTCTCCTGGCAGCTGCTCAGTTTTTCCTTGGACTCTGCCAGTAGCAGTTGAGTTTCTGAGTTTCTCTTTGTATTGCCTAGCTCCAGACCCTAATTGTAGTGCTAGGGCTAGGGTCTGGAACTCACAGACCCCTCGAGCCCATTCACAAACCCTTCACATGCAGGTCTACGAGTGAGGTAACCAGCAAAAAGGTCCTTGGAGCCTTGGTTGAAGAAGGAATAGTCTTTATTCAGCACACACGTCTAAGAGTTAAACAGTCCAAAAGAGAAACCCAGAAACTCAACTGCTACTGGCAGAGTCCAAGGAAAAACTGAGCAGCTGCCAGCAGAGTAAACATGTTTATTTTTAGATGCAGGCTCTGCCAGCCAGCTTCTGCTTCACAAACTGAAGAACACACAATAGCAACAAAACTAAAAAGATACATTTGTGCACATGTGCACTAACTCCACCTACACACAACTTGTTTACAAGAAATGTGCTGCTCGACCCCCAACCAGACCTGAGTTGAGGGAACCTGACTAAATTATCCTATTTTCCCCACAGTGGTGAGTATGGCTTACTGATTCTCATTAATAAGAAAACATCCATTTTAAAGGATTCACATGTATCAGCTGAATGATCTTGCCTGAAGGATTTATGACTCCTTTGTAATCTGGCTCTCTCTCAAAAATGATAAGTTCCCTTCAAGCAATATAGATAAGAGGTTGCTCAACTCCTATGCCTCTTATACCACAGATAGAAAAAGATGAGTTTGCATTATCACAGCTCCCCACTGCCACATCCAAACCATTGTTTCTGCCTTTTGAGAAAATATATAAAGAAAACCTTTTCCCTTGAGGAAACGGTTTGTCTGTATAACATTCCAGCCTACTTCATCATTGTCATCTGTCATCTAGCTCCATCTAGCATTGTCTTCTGCTGTTCACCCCCAACTAGCACTGTTTTCTACCATCTATCACTGAATATCTTGGCACCCCAGCCCACCATCATCCTCTGTATCCTGCCATCATTCTGGGTGACCTCAGAGTCCATGTGGATAAGCCCCCTGTCATTCTGGCATCAGAGTTCCTTAACTCCCTCATAGCTCATAAACTTTACTTCAGCTGTGCTTGATCCATCTGCATCCATGGGTGTGTCGTGTGATTTTTCATCATTAAGCTGTTTCTTCTGTGAAATTTAACATGCCACTCTGACTACTGCTTTCCATCCTCTCAGCTCCTTCATTTTCTTCCACAACATCAGTTCTTGGCTTGGAGAGAACTTCAGTCACTTTTTGCCTGTATTTTCTCTCAAATCGGAGCTCCCTCCTGGTTTATTTACATTCTCTATCCAATTGATATCCTGTGGTCAATAAAAAACTTCCTCAGACTTTTTCCGGCACTGACCTAGGTTCTATCACACATGCATGGATTCTAGTTTCAGCCTAATCGTCTACACTGCCTAGCAAGCCTTCTCAGAATCTCAGCTCCCTCCACATGATGACAATGTCTGTATCTTTAATCATTCTTCTACAGTCTTTTTACCCTCAGCAGATGACCTGCACATTACATCACTCGGGAAATAAACCATCAAGCAAAAATTCCAATTTAAAGAATGTTGTTGCCAAAGTGCTACTTTTTTTTAGGCATGACAGAAGTACTGTTGGAAATCAAGAAAATATTACCAGTTTTAGAAAAAGCATCAGTTGGCTTTGCTATACCCTTCATGGCTTTTTATTCTTGCCATAGAGAACCACACTTAGTGGGGAGACTGCCATGAATATACATATTCATTGTAGACAATTTGAAACTATAGCTAAAGCACAAAGAAAAGTGAAATTTACCCAATCCCTCACCACCCAAGGTAATCAGCACTAGCATTTATGTATGTGTGTGTATACACACATCATTCATTTATATAAAATATACATTTTGCACAAACAGGATCATTCTGTATATATTGTTTTGTAAACACTTTAAAAATTAAGAACTATTTCAATATTTTCTCTTTTATTAGGTATTTCACTACATTTTAAAGTAATTTTTTATTTTTATTTTTAATTTATTTTCATTTGACAATTATTTTCTATTGATTAATATAATATAATGCAATCCAGACAGACTGTCAGGATATAATAATAAGGATCAGGTTACCTCATCCCAACTGAGGCACAGGAAGGGTTCAGAACATCCAATTTTATTTATTTATTTATTTATTTTTAATTAATTAATTTTTATTAGCGTGTTCGTTATTATAAAACATAACTATTATTTATGCCCCTTACCCTACCAATCACTGCCCACTCTCCCTTCCTCCCTCCTCCCATCTCTAGTATCCTTAGGTTTGTTCTCTCCTTTTGATAGTTCAAGGTATTATTGTGGTCTTTCTAAAGTAATCATTTTAAAATATTTAAAAAAATTGTTTTAGAAAATATAAAAAGGCATAACAAAAATATTTAGTCAAGTGCTCATAATCCCACCAACTGGACATAATTATTATAATGTTTCTACATGATTCTTCCATTTTAACTATGTGTATATTTTTATATATACTTATGTCCTTATATGTGTGTATATATGTATATATGTATGCATATACATCATACGTATATGTGTAGGTGTAGATGCCCACACACTTATATTCATTTGGTCAGATCTGTATTTAGAAGGCTTCATCTGTCACCAAATGTGGGAGACAGCTGAGGGACCCATCAGAAGAGAAGGCTAATTAGGTATTACCGTAACCTTGCTGAGAATGAAGATTCAAACTAAGATGGTGGAAGTGAGACTGGAGAAAAGAGAACCACAAAAATGTGGCAATGCCCTACATGGCTGTCAGAGACTTGAATGGCAATTAAGACAGCAGATGCCAGCTGTGCCTGATGGGTATGGCCTCTCCCAAGGGAACTGGGGCACAGTACTCTCTGTTTTCAGCTAGCTCATCTATATGAGAGGTCGACCTTTGAAATACAGATAAAGTCCCTAAAATGCATCCATTAGACATTGAAATTTGTTCCCAGTGAGTGTTTCTACCCCTTTCAATAGGAATTTGCCTCCTAAATCATCTCCCTGTTAAGAAAACAAATCAATTTAAATAAGGCCACTCTCTTTAATAACTGAAATTGACTTTTGTCTTAGTCCATTTTGTGTTGCTAAAACAGAATACTTGAGGCTATGTAATTTGTAAGGAAAAGGGGTTTATTTGTCTCAAATTATGGTGGTTGGAAAGTCCAAGATGGGCAGCTGCATCTGACGAGGGCCTCATGCTGTTTCTACTCAAATGAGGAAAATGGAAAGGGAGTGGGGGTGTGCAAAGAGATCACATGGTGAGAGGGGAAGTAAGAGAGAGAAACCAAGGAAGCCACACTCTTTTTAACAACCCACACTCCAGAGAGCTAATCCATGCCTACAAAAGCAAGAAATCACTCACCCCAGCAGGAGAGTATTAATTTGTTAATGAGAGATCCATCTCTATAACCCAAATGCCTCCCGCTAGGGCCCACTGCCCAACATTGCCACATTGGGGATCAAATTTCTACCTGAGTTATGGCAGGGACAAACCACATCCAAACCATAGCAACCTCTTACTATCTATTTGTTCATTTATCCATCCATCCATCCCTCCATGTATCCTTCCCTAACTATAAATTGAACGAGCACAACTTATGGAGTTTAATCAAAATGCAAATTAACTTTTGTCCTTATCTTTCACTGGGAGAAATTTTTTTTCCGTGCCTGCATAAAAACCTAGGCAACCCTGTGATTTTTCTGTTCATTCAAGTAATAAAATGTTCACTCAGGGTTCCTGAGTTGCACAGCTCCAGGGAGCACCATTTGCACTGTAATCTTTACAAATGTAGTCTTCTGGAGCCCAACTGCAATAGATTATGATGGGAATAGTACCCCTGGAGTTTTGCAACATGGCCCTGTGGACTAAGTTCACTTTAGTATGAAAATCATAGTTTCACTTCAGTATTTAGTAAATAGTCTTAATTTAGGAATATTTCATCCAATATATTAAAGAATACTTTATTCTTCATTCAAAATTAAGACATCTTTTCCCCACCCCACCTCCATTCCAGGGCCTTGCTGTAGGCAGGCCAGCAGTCCTCAGGGAAGATTATGCATATGCTATAAACCTTCTTGCTTAACCCCTGTATAATTGGAGAATGCAGTGGGGAGCAGATAAGTAGGGCTCCTCTGACTGCCTTGGCCCTTAGTCTTACTCACTAGATGTAGCAGTGCCTCATCTTTGGTTGGTCACTCTCAATGCCCCTCAGCTTCTGCCTTGCAGCCGTATTTCCCAAAGCCTCTTCTTACTCCTAGGTTGTCCTCAACCCTTGCAGACCACTCTCTTGGACAGGATACCTTTTTCAATGACCCCGGGCTGATATTCCTGCCATTTGTTCTTCATCTAGTCCTTAGAGTTCACATACTTTTGACCCAGTATTAGAACAGAGTACAGTACCTTCCTAGTCTCCCACCTCTATTTTGCTGTTTTAACAGGCTCAGGTGAGGGTCGGGCATTATTTATTACCTTGTGCCCTACAATCAGGGCTGGGACTAGGGTGAAACACATAGGCATTTGCTTTGTGTGCAAAATTTAAGGGGGTACCAAAAAACTCAGCAATCAAGATAAACAATATTGTAAGGAAATACTTAAAAAAACTATTAATATAAAAAACTAAGATGAACAAGATATCGTAAGTTTAAATACAGGATTAGTGCAAGGTATGACTGTCTTGAGGTGCAGTGCAAATAACCATCATCACTGTTCCTTCACAGTACATTTCTCTTTCCACTGAAATAAACCACAAACAAAATTCTCTCAATTGCCATTGTCTTTTATATTTATGTCATGGGTGTTAGAACTTAATATCAGCCACCTTCCTTGAAATTTAGGCTCTGTGGTCTAGCACCTCACTTTGAAATGTATTTTGTACATTGTATCAGTCAAAATTTTCAATTTAAATTACAGTTATCTATCCGTTCATCCATCCACCCATGCATGCATGCATCCATCTATCCATTTATGGGGTTTGTGTATGAAGGTGAATAAAAACAATCTTCAAATGCTAATGATTAATCCATTTTAAGAGTTAGTTTAATGACTATGAAATGGAAATGTTTACAAAGGAAATTCTAAGTTGATCTGCCTCATCATGTAGGCCCTGAGCACAAATTGATATGTAAAATTAAAGAGAGTCACAGTGCATTTTTCTCTCTCAATTACTGTTAGAAATGTCCCACAAAGCATGTTATATTACCACTCCTCTGTTCTGCTCACATAGATTTAACCCTTGTGAGCTATTCTGAAACAGCTTATTTTACAGTTTGTGATCAAGTTGTTGTCAATGTAAATAGAGACCCATCTTCAGAGGTATACTGATGATCCAGGTCTTATTCAGATAAAAATTGGGGACCTTCAAGCTAGTAAATTGTCAGTTCCTTTCTAAAGAGCATTTTTATTACTCTCAGCTACCTTGGAGGTAGTTGTTAACAAAGGATTAAGTTAAATTTTGTATCAAAGAATGTAGACATGCATGTCATGGTTGGCTTTGAGATTTTTTTTTTTCAAAACTAGTTTTTAAAAAAACTGTTATATTGAGCTGGCTGTTTAGCTCAGTTGGTTAGAGCACAAATTGTAACATCAAGGTCATGGGTTCAGATCCCCATATTAGCCAGCCACCAAAAAAAAGCTGTTATATTGAAAAGGTAATATAATCCATAAATATTTGATATCTATTTAGCTTTCTTCATGTAGAGCTATTGGCTCCAATGATTTTGAATGGTCAAGAATAATTCTCTAGAATCACTTAAGGCACCTTTGGCCTATTTGTGTAATCAGATACAAATTAGCAAATTTCCCCCTTGAGTTCTGATGGAGTTTGGATGTATTGTCCTCCCAGACAAATTTCATGTGGAAATCTGATCCCCAATGTGGCAATATTGGAAGCTGTTTGAGTCATGAGGGGCGGACCCTCATGAATGGATTCATGCTCTCCCTGGGGGAGGGGGGATTAATAAGTGAGTTCTCGCTCTATTAGTTCCTGCGAGAGCTGGTTGTTTAAAAGACCTTGGCACTTCCCCTCTCTCTTGCTTCCTCTGGCCGTGTGATCTGCTTGTACCCACTGGCTGCTCGCCATTTTCTGCCATGAGTAGAAGCAACCTGAGGCCCACACCAGATGCAGTTGTCCCAGAATCATGAGCCAAATAAACCTCTGTTCTTTATAAATTACCCAGTCTCATGTGTTCTGTTATAGAAACAAAAAAAAAAAAAATGGACTAATACAAGTTCCAACTCACATGTATTGTTTCATAAAGTATATATTTCAGTCGCCAGCTATGGTTGCCTTGGTTAATTGAATGACCCTGCTCCATAGGCACATACTATAATGCATTTGGCTTAATAACATAAACTGTAACATGCCAGCCACACAATGGAGGATTTTATAGAACCATTTCTACTTGGAGTAGCATGATTGGGATTTGAATTAATTATAATCCAAAAAGTTGCCTTAGCCCACGGCAAAAGACCTTGAAGCCCCAAATGGCAAAATCTTAACTATGTAAAATGATCCATATACTATAAACAGACACATGAATTGAATTGAATTTCATACCATGCTGTTTTCCTAAAATATACTATGTAAAGAGTTCCTTAAAATTAGTTCCTGCTGCTATGTAAAAGACCATATTTAAACTGAATTACAACAGCCCTGCTGCAGTGATAGGCCAAATTGTTCAAAGAATGATTTAGAGCCCAATGACACCAGGGAGTCTATGGCCTCATTGCTGCAAGTGAGCATAAGGTCAGTGACAATGAACACATAGTATAAAGTCCACATTTCTAACGAATATCTTGCAAAGAATAAAATGATAATTTAAGGAACATGTATAAGTTTACTAAATATTTTAAAATTAACATTAGCCTTTATATGCAAGAATACATTTTATGTGTATGGTACAAAGATAATACAATAATTGCACTTTTAACCACCCCCAATTTTAAAACTACAATAGTACTATAGCACACATATCCCCTTGACATTCACTATTTCCAAAGGCACTAATGGCTGCATACTCTAGGCATCTGAGATGCTTCACTTTGCTGGCCTTAGAAGTACGCTCAGCCCATGCTGGCAGGGCCTGCTGGAAGTGCCAGGGAGTTAAGGCCACTAGGAGCAGCCCTCAACTAATAATAGGCAAGAGCTGGTGGATAAATTTCCAACCTTACCTGCCTTCAGATAGGATGACTTTAAGGTATATTTACACAGTTTCCAAGAGGTCTTCAGTAATAACTTACTTATTAATTCAGCCAGTATAGACTTGCTTCTCTTCCCTTCACATCTCATTTCCTCACTTCTTTACCAGTGTTTTCTGAGATAACTACTTACACTCAAATACTTATGTAGGGCTCTTCTGGTAGAATCTAGCAACTTCTACCATTGAAGTCCCCCATATTCATCCCAATCTCAGCTCTGTCTCTATCTCCCACCAAGAATAACTACTACTTTGATGTTTTGTGTTTATCATTGCTTTTCTGTTTGTTATAGTTTTACTAAATCTGTTAAAGTTATTAGTAGCTGCATTAGTTTGCCATAACAAGGTACCACAGACTGGGTGGCTTAAACAACAGAAATTAATTTTCTCACAGTTCTAGAGACTAGAAGTCTAAGATCAAGGTATAGGCAGGGTTGGTTCTCTCTGAAGGCCATGAGAGAAGGATATGTTCCAGGCCTGTCTCCTTGGCTTTTAGATGGCCATTTTCTCCCTGTGTCTTCATATCTCTTTCCCTCTGTACATAACTGTGTCCAGATTTCCAATAAGGACAGCAGTCTTATTAGGTTAGGGTCCACCCTAATCACTTCATTTTAACTTAATTATTTCTTTAAAGACCCTATTTCCAAATATAGTCACATTCTGAGGTACTGAGAGTTAGAACTCTAACATATAAATTTGGGGGGTGGGGCAGGTAGACACAATTCAACCCAAAATAGCAACTAATGTATTTTAAAGGGGTTTTATAAACAAAATGTTTTTTTTTTTAATTTAGGAATAATAAAATACAAAACAATTGTGTAAACACAATGTTAAAAAGAAACTATATATGTTTAAAGGCTGTAAAAAAAAACAATTAAAAATACAAAATTATTTTAAAAGGCAGTTCACAAAATAAGAAATACAAATGGCTCATGAATATGAAAACACACTTTATATTCCTAGCAAGTAATATACAACACATTTCAAAAAAAGTGAGATATTTTCCTATAATAGATTGGTAATGTTTAAAAAAATAGCAATATTTAGGTAGGGATATAGGCGTGCATGTACATTGTGAGTAAGGCTATATATTGGTATAATCATTTAGGGAAAAATTTATATTTATCAAAATTCACATTGTACAGGCTGGCCAGTTAGTTCAGTAGTTTAGAGTGCAGTGTTATAACAACAAGGTCAGCTCTTTGGATCCCCATACCAGCCAGCCATAAAAAATACCCCAAACCAAAACAACGACAACAACAAATTCATATTGTACATTCTCAGCATTGAACCAGCACTTTTTTTTATTTTTTATTTTAAAAAACATGTTATTGAAACATATTTATTGTACATATTTATGGGGTATAGTGTTGTGTTTCAATATATCTTACAATGTATGTTTATCAATTCAGGGTAACTAGCCTATTCATAATTACAAAACTTAATCATTTCTTTGTGATATTCACTTTTGATATCTTCTTTTCTAGACATTTTGGTTACATGCGGTAAAACATTATTGATAATAGAATTCTGGGTTGACTATATACCAATAGGGCTTATTTTTCTTATCTCACTGTACTTTTATGTCCATTAATCAGCCCTTCACTATCCCTCCTCTCACTCCCCTTTCCTATCTCTACTAACCATAGTTGTTCTCTGTCCTTTTAACAGTTCAATTTATTTTTATTTGTTTTTGTTTGCTTGCTTGTTTTGTTTTGTTCCCCTTTTTCTTAGCTCCCATGTATGAGTGAGAAAATGTATTTTTCTTTCTGTGTCTGGCTTATTTCACTTAACATAATTTTCTCTAGGTTCATCTATGTTGCTGTGAATGGCAGAATTTCATTCTTTTTTATGGTTGAGTAGTATTCCATTGTGTATATGTACCACATTTTCTTTATCCAGTCATCTATCGATGGACATTTAGGTTGGTTCCATATCTTGGCTACTGTGAACAGAGCTACGATGAACATGGGGGTGCAGCTATGCCTTCAACATGATGCTTTTCCTTCCTATGGGTATATACCCACTAGTGGGATTGTTGGGTCATATGGTAGTTCTATCTGTAGTTGTTTGAGAAACCTCCATATTTTTTTTTTTTTTCCTTTTTGTCTTTTTTCATGTCCGGCAACGGATCGCAACCCTCAGTGTCGCGCCCGTACCAGACCGGGACCGGCAACAGGATCGCAACCCTCGGTGTTGCTCCCGCACCTCGCTCAGCCAGTGAGCGGGAACCGGTCTGTATGTGGGATCTGAACCCTCAGCGGGAGCGCCGCTGTGCTCCCAAGTGGCGCACTGTAGCAGTGCGCCACCGGGCCGGCCCATATTGTTTTCTATAATAACTGTACTAATTTACAGTCCCACCAGCAATGTGTAAAGGTTCCCCTTTCTCTGCATCCTTGCCAGCATTAGTTATTTTCTGTCTTTGATAATAGCCAGCCTAACTGGGGTGAGATACTATCTCAATGTGGTTTTGATTTGCATTTCCCTGATGATTAATGATGTTGAGCATTTTTTCATATACCTATTGGCCATTTATATGTCTTTTGAGAAGTTTCTATTGAGCTCCCTTGCCCATTTTTTAATTGAGTTATTTAATTTTTTACTATTGAGTTATTTGAGTTCATTGAATATTCTGGAAATTAGCCCTTTGTTAGATACATAGTTTGCAAATATTTTCTCCCAATCTGTAGGTTTTCTTTTTGCTCTGTTGATTGTTTCCTTTGCTATGCAGAAGCTTTTTAGTTTGATGTAGTCCTATTTATTTTTACTTTCATTGCTTGTGCTTTTGAGGTCTTATTCATAAAATCTTTGCCTAGTCTTATGTCCTGTAGCAATTCCCCTGTGTTTTCTTCTAGAAGTTTTATACTTTCAGGTCTCATGTTTAAGTCTTTAATCCATTTTGAGTTGATTTTTATGTATGATGGGAGACAGGGGTCTAGTTTTATTCTGTCACACAAGGAATCCAGTTTTCCCACCACCATTTAATGAAGAGGGTGTCCTTTTCCTGATGTATATTTTCAGAGCCTTTATCGAAGATCAATTGACTAAGTATGTGGGTTTATATCGGGCTTTCTATTCTGTTCCATTGGTCCAAGTATCTGTTTTTATGCCAGTACCATGCTGTTTTGATACTATAGTTCTGTAGTATAATTTGAAGTCAGGTAATGTAATGCCTCCCCCATTACTCATTTTGCTCAGGATTGCTTTGATTATTCGAAGTGTTTTCTTGTTCCATATGAATGTTAGGATTGCTTTTTCAATTTCTGTAAAGAATGTTATTGGTAATTTGATAGGGATTGTGTTATATCTGTAGATCTCTTTGGGTAGTATGGACATTTTCACAACATTAATTCTACCAATCCATGAGCATAGAAAGTCCATTATCTTTGTGTCCTCTTTAATTTTTTTCATTAGTGTTTTGTAATTTTCATTATAGAGATCTTTTATTTCCTTGGTTAGATTTATTCCCAGGTATTTTATTTTTTTTGGTAACTATTGAAAATGCGATTGCTTTCTTGATTACTTTTTCTGCTAGTTCATTGTTGGTATATAGAAACACTAGTGACTTTTGCACATTGATTTTATATCCTGCAACTTTACCAAAATTTATCAGCTCTCAGAGTTTTTTGGTGTAGTCTTTTGGTTTTTTTATATATAAGATCATGTCATCTGCAAACAGGGATAATTTGACTTCTTCTTTTCCAACTCGGATATCCTTTATTCCTTTCTCTTGCCTAATTTCTCTGGCTAGAGCTTCCAATACTATGTGAAATAGGTGTGGTGACAGTGGACATCCTTGTCTTGTTCCCAATCTTAAAGGAAAAGCTTTCAGCTTTCCCCCATTCAGGACAATGTTAGCTGTGGGTTTGTCATATATGGCTTTTATGTTTTGAGATACTTTCCCTCTATACCTAATGTGTTGAGAGTTTTTATCATAAAGCAATGTTGAATTTTATCAAATGTTTTTTCTACATCTATTGAGATAATCATATGGTTTTTATCTTTTATTTTGTCAATGCGGTGTGTCACATTTATTGTTTTGCATACATCGAGTTATCCTTGCATCCCTGGAATGAATCTCACTTGATCATAGTGTGTAATCTTTATGATGTGCAATTCTGATGTGGGATTCTTTTTTCTAGCTCTTTGTTGAGAAGTTTTGCATCTAAGTGCATGAAAGATATTGGCCTGTAGTTTTCTTTCTTTGTTGTTGTTCTGTCTTTGATTGGTTTTGGTATCAGGGTGCTGCTGGTCTCATAGAATGAGTTTGGAAGGATATCCTCTGCTTTGATTTTTTTGGAATAGTTTGAGAAAAATTGGTATAAGTTCTTCTTTAAAGATTTAGTAGAATTCAGCAGTGAAGCTGTCCAGTCCTGGGCTTTTCTTTGTTGGGAGACTGTTGATTACTGATTCATTCTTTTTATTTGTTGTCTGTTCATGTTTTATATTTCTTCTTGGTTCAGTCTTGGTAGAGTGTGTGTGTGTGTCCAGAAATTTATCCATTTCCTCTAGATTTCCAAATATGTTGGTGTATAGTTGTTCACAGTAGTCTCTAATGATTCTTTGTATTTCTTTGGAATCAGTTGTAATGTCTCCATTTTATATCTGATTTTTGATATTTGGGTCTTTTCTTGGTTAGTCTAGCTTATGGTTTGTCAATTTTATTCATCTTCTCAAAAAACCCACAATTTTTTATTTCATCTATTTTTGATTTTTTGTTTGTTTTTTGGCCTGTTTCATTTAGTTCTGCTCTGGTCTTTATGATTTCTTTCCATCTTCTAATTTTGGGGTTGGATTGTTCTTGCTTCTCTAGTTCCTTGAGGTACAATGTTAGGTTGTTTATTTTGGATATTTCAACTTTTTTTATGTGAGCACTTATTACAATAATGTTTTCCTCTTATTCCTGCTTTTTCAGTATCCCATGATTTTGGTAAGTTATGCTTGTATTTGTTTCAAGGAATTTTTTGATTTTCTGCTTTATTTCTTCTTTTATCCATCGGTCATTCAAGAGCATGTTGTTTAATACCCATGTATTTGTATAGTTTCCCAAGGGTTTTTTTTGCTGTTAATTTCTAGTTTTATTCCATTGGGGGGTCTGATAATATACTTGATATGATCTCACTCATTTTAAATTTGTTGAGACTTGATATATGGCCTAACATGGTCTGTCCTGGAGAATGATCCATGTGCTGATAAGAAGAATGTATATTCTGCAGTTGTTGGATGAAATATTCTGTAAATGTCTGTCAAGTCCATATGGTGCTGTTTAAATCTAACATTTCTCTTCTAATGTTTTGTCTAGATGATCTGTTCAGTGCTGAGAGAAGCAGGTTAAAGTCCCCAACTATTATTGTGTTGGGGATAATCTCTCCATTTAGATAGAATAACAATTACTTTATATATCTAGGTGCTCTGGTGTTGGGTGCATATAATTTTCTGATTGTTATATCTTCTTGATGCATCAATACATTTGTCACTATATAATGTCCTTCTTTGTCTCTTTTTATTGTTCTTGGTTTAAAGTCCATTTTCTCTGATATAAGTATGGTAACTCCTACTCGTTTTTGTATGGAATATCTCTTTCCATCCCTTCACTATTAGTCTGTGTGTGTCTTTATTGGTGAAGTGAGTTTCTTGCAGGGAGCCTATAGTTTGGTCTAGTTTTTTAATCCATTCAGCAAGTCTATATCTTTTAAGTGGGGGATTTAATCTATTCACATTCAGGGTTGTTATTTAAAGGCATTGCCTTATTCTTGCTATTTGATTAATTTTTTAATGTTTATGTTATGTTTCTTTTGTTCCTTTCTTTCCCTTTTATTGTTTGTCCTTGCTGTTTGGTGTTTTTTTGTAGTGATAAGATACATTTTCCTTCTCTTTCCCATTTTTGCATCTGTTCTACTAGTGGTTTTTATTCTTTTTCATGTATTCCTGGTGATAGTTATTGCTCTTCTGATTCCAGATGCAGGACTTCTTTGAGGATTTCTTATAGAGCTGGTCTTCTGGTGGTGAATTCCTGTAGTTTTTATTTGCCTGGGATAGATACTATATATCCTTCATTTCTGAAGCATAGCTTTGCTGGGCACAGTATTCTTGGTAGACAGTTTTTTTTTTTTCTTTTATCACTTTTTATATATCATTCCCATTCTCTCCTGTCCTGTAGGGTTTCTGTCGAGCTTGCTGTTAGTCTGATGGGGATTCCCTTACAGGTGATTAGATGCTTTTCTCTTGCTGTTTTTAGAATTCTTTGTTTTTGTCTTTTGATAATTTGACTATAATGTATTTTGGGAGGTCCTTTTTGGGTTGAATCTGGGGATCTTGGAGGTTCTTGGATCTGAGGGACCATGTCTCACCCAATACTTGGGAAGTTTTCAGCTATTATTTCATTAAATAGCTTTCAGTGCCTTTTCCTTTCTCTTCCCCTTCCAATACACACGTAATATAAATGTTTGTATGCTTAAGGTTGTCAAATAAATCTCACAGGCTATCTTCATTTTCTTTATTTTTTCTTATTCATTTTAGGTCTAACTAACTAGGTTAGTTCGAAAACTTGTCTTCCAGTTCAGGAAGTCTTTCTTCTGCTTTCTAGCCTGTTGCTTAAGCTCTTCATTGTGTTTTTTTAATTGAATAAATTCTTAAATTCCAGCATTTCTGCTGGGTTCGTTTTTTATAGATTCTATTTTGTTGTTGAATTTCACATACATGTCTTGCGTTTTTTTTTTTTTTTTTTTTTTTTTTTTTTTTTTTTTTTTTTTTTTTTTTTTTTTTTTTTTTTTTTTTT